>NC_133154.1:25190925-25465925 GCF_048418815.1 Hemitrygon akajei
ATCAGGTTACTGGTTGTGAAACGTAGTGAAGCAAGACACCTCCCATTCACCTCACAACTTGCTGCCATGGCAACTCTGGTTTTCCCACATCAAAGGTATCGCTCTCCCACACACTCCCTGCTGTTTTAACAAGCTTCTTTTCTCTCGCAAGCACAAGAGATTCTGCTGATGCTGGAAATCCCAGAGCAACACACACAAAATGCTGGAGGAGCTCAGCAGGCCAGGCAGCGTCTATGGAGAGGAATAAACAGTCGATATTTCCAGGGTCTGAGCTCATTCCTCTCCATAGATGCTACCTGACGTACTGAGTTACCCCAGCATTTTGCATTCTAACTTAGCTGCTTTAGAAGCATGCTGTACTACTGCAAATATTACATTTTGCTTGCTTCTAAAGGAATGCCGATTCTCCTTTTCAATCCAAGCCGATAACCCAAAACACACAACTCACTTGGCAATGTCCTGGATCTCACAAAAAGTATTCCACAGTCAGTTTAGATTTGATATGGAAATTGATCAAAGGATCCTTAACAGCGAGAAGCACAATTTCACTAATAGTGAATTTTCATTAAAACTTCCATGCCAGTTTATCTTACTTTAAGTGAAGTGTCGGGTTGAGACCCTTCAGCAGGACTGGAAAGGAACGCGAAAAAGCCAGATTAAGAAGGTGGAGGGAGGGGAAGGAGTTCGAGTTAGCAGGTGGTAGGTGAGACAGGCGAGGGGGAAGGTGAGTGGGTGAGGAAGGGGGTTGACAGGCGGAAGAGATAAAGAGCTGAAGAAAAAGGAATCTCATACAGGAGGACTGTGAACCATTGGAAAAAGGGAAGGGGGAGAGGATTCAGATGGTGCTGATGGACAGGTGAGGCGAAGAGAAGGGGTTAGAGGGGAGCCAGAATGGGGAATGGGAAGAGAGAAGGAGGGAGGGGAGAAATTACTGGAAGTTAGACAAATTGATCCTCCAAGTGAACCACAACCCTGTTGAAGGGTTTGAAGGCCTGTGTGCCTCAATGACCCGGAAGGCTATGTTGGTCGGAGTCAGAGCTTCATGCTTTAGTTCTTGTAGGGTCGCCTACGCCAAACAGGTCAAAGGGTAGAGGCCAGACTAACAGTGGTCCATCACTCCTCCAGGTTTGGGGGTTCAGCTCAGGGCCAACAACCCAGACTGGCCCAAAAAAAAAAATTATTACAGAAAGAACAATGAAGAATCCTTCTATAGCTGTGTGCATCGGTATGACGACGAGCGAGATGGAGGACCTTCATCGCTGCCCTAAACGCCAGGAGCGTAACGGGCACTAGTATGTAAGTAGAGAAGCTGATGCTCTAGCTATTAGGTTGGAGGCTACCCAGATGGAATGTGAGGTGTTGCTTTTGCCTAGTTCTGACAAAAGATTGACCCAAAACATTAATTCTGCATCTCAACCTACAGACACTGTCTAGCCTGCTGAGTATTTCCGGTATTTCCTGTTTTTATTTTACATTTCCAACGCCTGCAGTTTTTGCTCAGTTGGGCTATAACTGCCGATCGGGAGATAACACCAACCTTTCTTCCCAATGGCGCCGGAGTTTATTTTTCTCTGACCCGAAGCCCTGCCTATTCCCCAACGCTGAATCAGTCTCGGTTTACCATCTCATCCAAAAGCTGACTCATCACAGCGGCAGCGCTGAACTTTGTGTGCGTTATCTCCAAAGTAGGACTTGAACCCTCACTTTCAAGGACCGTTCCTCTTACGTCGTCTGTATTATTTATTTACTTATTTATTTTAATTTGCACGATTTGTCTTGCATATTGATTGTCAGGTTTTGTTTATAGCTTCTTTTTCTTAAATTCAATCGTATTTCTTTACTTTCCTGCCAACTCCTACAAGAAAATGAATCTCAAGGTAGTTATTGGCGCTGGTGTTAATGGTTTGGGGAATGAAATGGTCTGGGCGTTTGATGGCTCTGAGCCTGTACTCGCGGGAGATTTGAGGAATGAGCAGTGGATCTCATTGAAACCCATTGAAGATTGTATAGAGTTGGAGTGGAGAGGATGTTTCCAATAGCGAGGGAGTCTAGGACCAGAATAGAAGGACATACCTTTAGAACAGAGATGAGAGGTATTACTTTAGGCAGAGGGTGGAGAATCTGTGGAATTCATTGCCTCAATCGGCTGTGGAGTCCAAGTTAATGGGTACAATTAAAGTGGAAGTCGATATGTTCTTGATTGGTGAGGGCAGGAGAATGGGAATGAGAAGGCTGGTAAATCAGTCATGATCAAATATCAAAACAGACTCAATGTGCCAAAAGGCCTAATTCTGCTCCTGTGTCTTACGGTCTGACTGATTGTGGTCTCCTGGTGAGGAAGTCGTGGGTTTCTTTGCAGAGGGAGGTACAGAGGCCCAGGTTAAAGTTCGATGATGAGCTTGGAAGGGGCTGTATTAACATGCTCCAGGAAAGGGTGCCCAAGGTGGCCAAACAACTCGAAGAAATATACGATCCTGGGAGAGGGTTCAGATACGGAGTCAAACAACCAGAAATGTTGCAAATGTGAGTGTGATATTTTTTGGGAGTTGACTTTAAACTTTCAGTGTCAGTGGGCCATAAGTGGAAATATGTCACAAAGAAAATGCAATAAATGTTTATTTTCAGCTTGGGAGCTTGGCCAGCTAGTGGAATGGTGCCACAGCAACAACCTGACACTCAACGTCAGTACGACGAAGGAGCTGATTGTGGACTTCAGGAAGGGTGAGATGAAGGAACACATACCAATCCTCACAGAGGGATCAGAAGTGGAGAGAGTAAGCAGCTTCAAGTTCCTGGGTGTCAAGATCTCTGGGGATCTAACCTGGTCCCAACATACTGATGTAGTCATAAAGACGGCAAGATAGTGACTATACTTTATGAGGAGTTTGAAGAGATTTGGCATGTCAACAAATACACTCAAAAACTTCTATAGTTGTACCGTGGAGAGCATTCTGACAGGCTGCATCACTGTCTGGTGTGGAGGGGCTACTGTACAGGACTGAAAGAAGCTGCAGAAGGTTGTAAATCTGGTCAGCTCCATCTTGGGCACTGGCCTACAAAGTTCACAGGACATCTTCAGGGAGCGATGTCTCGGAAAGGCAGCGTCCATTATTAAGGACCTCCAGCACCCAGGGCATGCCCTTTTCTCACTGTTACAATCAGGTATGAGATACAGAAGCCTGAAGGAACACACTCAGCGATTCAGGAACAGCTTCTTCCCCTCTGCCATCAGGGAGGAGGTACAGGAGCCTGAAGGCACACACTCAGCGATTCAGGAACAGCTTCTTCCCCTCTGCCATCTGATTCCCAAATGGACATTGAACCCTTGGACACTACCTCACTTTTTTAATATACAGTATTTCTGTTCTTGCACATTTTAAAAAATCTATTCACTATATGTAATTGATTTACTTGTTTATTTAGTATCATGTTTTATTTTATTTATTATTATTACTATATTTTCTCTCTGCTGGATTATGTATCGCATTGAACTGCTGCTGCTAAGTTAACAAATTTCACGTCACATGCCGGTGATAATAAACCTGATTCTGATTCTGTTACAGTAGGTCTGCAGGGGTCAGTGCCGGACCTCAGCCTTTCACATTGCACCTTAATAGACCGGATGAATGGATCAAGGGTAATAAATCCGAGGATGCAGGAAGGCTTCGGAGGGATATGGACAGGCTAAGCAATAGCGCCATGGTAACATAGCAGTAACCGTGACGTTATTACAGCTCGGGTGGTGGGGGACAGGATTTGGAAATTCAGTTCCGGCGTCCTCTGTAAGGTTTGTATGTTCTTCCTGTGTGCACATGGGCTTCCTCCGAGCACTCCAGTTTCCTCCCACAGTCTAGAGGTTATTTGGTGATTGTAAATTGTCCTGTGAATAGGCTAGGGGTTAAATTTAAATAGGGGTTAAATCTAAATAGGGGTTAAATAGGCTGTTGGGCGGTGCGGCTCGGTCTGTTCCGCGCTGTCCTCTAAAAAAATGGCATGGACGTGATAGAGTCAAACAGCAGAGAAACAGGCCTTTCGGCCCAACAGGGCAATGCCAACCAAGATGCCCATCTAAGATAACTCCATTTGCCTGCATTTGGCCACTATCCCCAAACCTTTCCTATTTGTGTAATTTGTCCAAATGTTTTTTTCAAGCTGTTATTTAACCACTCCCTCTGGCATTCCATACATCCTCCACCCTCTGCATCAAGTTTTCCCATAGGTTCCTTTTAAACTTTCTCCTCTCACTTTAAACCGGTGTCGTCTAGTTCCTGGTCCCCACTCCTGGGGGTGAAGATTGTGTTCATTTATCCTTTCTGTGCTCTTCATGAATGTATACACAAGGGTCGCCCCTGTCTCCTATGGTCCATGGAATAATGTTCTAGCCTGCCCATCCTCTCCCCATTACTCAGGCCTTTATAAACCTCTGCACACTCTCCAGTTTAATGATGTCTTTCCTATAACAGGGCGATCAGATCTGTGCACTGTCTTCATCAATACCTTGTGTAACTGTTGCAAAACTCAAAGTCATTCAATTTGGTAGTTAAAAAATAAAAAAGAGAATTATTTTATGAAACACGGCAGGTAAGGCGTAGGTTTCTTTTAATGATCATGTTGAATGCAAAGCAGTAGTTAATGGAGAGCGTCCTGATGTACAGTAAGCATCTTCATTGTTCAAACGTCCTAAAGTTGAGTGAAAGTCTGAGTCATAATGACCTGCATGGCTCGTCTCTCTTCCTGAACTGTATTGACTACAAAGCTTCCTCTGTAGCAGGGGATGCCTGTGTGAAGAAAGGCTCCATCTAATCTTCCGTTTCCGAAGCCGTCGCATCTACCGGGTATTTCCAACATCCTGAGCTTTATCTCAGACTTTCAGCACCTGTGGATTTTCATTTCTAGATCATGGAACATAGGAAATTATAGCACAGTACAGGCCCTTAGCCCACAATGTTGTGCCGACTTTTTAACCTACTCTAAGATTATCTAACCCTTCCCTTTTACATAGCCCTCCATTTTTCAATCAACCGTGTGTCTATATAAGAGTTCCTTAAATGCCCCTAATGTACCTGCCTCTAGCACCGCCCCTGTAGTGTGTTCCACGCACCCACCACTCTCTGTGCAAAAAAAAATTTACCTCTGAATCCTCCCCTTTACTTTCCTCCAATCACTTTAAAGTTATGCCCCCTCATATTAGCCATTTCCACCCTGGAAAAATTATTGACTGGTTATCCACTCAACATATGCCTCTTACCATCTTGTATACCTAAACAAAGCCAACACTTAACCTCCTTCACTCCAAAGAGAAAATCCCGGGCTTACTCAACCTACCTTCATAAGACAAGCTCTCGAATCCAGGCAATATTTTGGTAAATCTCCTCCTTCGCTCCCGTTCTGTGGGAACAGGATTTCAATCTCAGTTTATAAAGGACAATCTAGGAGGGGTGAAGAGACATTAACTTGGTTTCATTTAGCCTCCATCCATCCTGCGTAATCACTTCAATCAGCACCGTGCTTGTGTTATCTTTTTAGGCTATCTCTCTACCGTCTAAAAATGACGAATGTAGACCACACTTCAACAGCGAGTATACGTTCCTCAAGAACCAAACTGTACTGGGTGCTCTGGATAATACGTGCACTGTGTTACAAAATAATTCTTGAGCTTTGGGTCTGCTGAGTTTTCGATGTAATCAGTTGAGATTCTACATTCACTTACCACAGTATTATCGAGAAGCATCCTGTCTTCTCAAGATTCAGTTCGAAGGAAAGGTCGACTCTGCATCTGTTAAAAAGAAAAGAAACCCTTCTCTGAAAAGGGTTGGTAGCGGGATTTGCAGCGGTACCATTTGTACACACAAAGACACAAGAGAATCTGCACATGCAGGAAAATTGGAGCAGCACACACAAAGTGCAGGAGGAACTCAGCAGGTCATAAGCTTTAGATCTAGGACAAGCAGTAAGCAATAAGATCAGAATTAGGCCATTCAGCCCATCAAGTCTGCGCTGCCATTCCATCATAGTTGATACATTATTCCTCTCAGCCCCTTCTTCCCTTAACCTTTGACACCCTCACTACCTCCACTTGACCTCCACAATTCAAGTTCAAGTTCAAGTTGTTTTTAATTGTCATTTCAATCATAAACTGCTGGTACAGTACACAGTAAAAATGAAACAACATTCCTCCAGGACCCTGGTGCTACATGAAACAACACAAAACCACACTAGACTATGTGAGACAGCACAAGGCTACACCAGACTACGTAAAACAACATAAAAACTGAACTAGTCTACAGACCTGCACTACATAAAGTGCACAAAACAGTGCAGGGCAGTACAATAATTAATAAACAAGACAATAGACACAGTAGAGGACAAATTACAATGTCAGTCTACACTCTAAATATTGAGGAGTCTGATGGCTTGGGGGAAGAAATTGTTTCACAGTCTGGTCATGAGAGCCCGAATGCTTCGGTACCTTTTGCCAGATGGCAGGGGGGAGAAGAGTTTGTGTGAGGGGTGCGTGGGGTCCTTCACAATACTGTTAGCTTTGCAGGTGCAACATGTGGTGTAAATGTCTGTGATGGCTGGAAGAGAGACCCTGATGATCTTCTCAGCTGACCTCACTATCCGCTGCAGTGTCTTGCAATCTGAGATGGTGCAATTCCCAAACCAGGTAGTCATTCAGCTGCTCAGGTTGTTCTCAATACATCCTCTGTAGAATGTGATGAGGATGGGGGGTGGGAGATGGACTTTCCTCAGCCTTCGCAGAAAGTAGAGACGCTGCTGGGCTTTCTTTGTTATGGAGCTGGTGTTGAGGGACCAGGTGAGATTCTCCGCCAGGTGAACATCAAGAAATTTGGTGCACTTAACAATCTCAACAGTAAGTGTTCAGCAGGGAGTGGTCGCTCCGTGCTCTCCTGAAGTCAACAACCATCACTTTCGTTTTGTTCACATTCAGAGACAGGTTGTTGGCTCTGCACCAGTCCGTTAGCTGCTGCACCTCCTCTCTGTATGTTGACTCGTCGTTCTTGCTGATGAGACTCACCATGGTCGTGTCATCGGCGAACTTGATGATGTGGTTTGAGCTGTGTGTTGCTGCACAGTCATGGGTCAGCAGAGTGAACAGCAGTGGACTGAACACACAACCCTGGGAAGCCCCCGTGCTCAGTGTGATGGTGTTGGAGATGCTGCTCCCGATCCGGACTGACTGAGGTCTCCCAGTCAGGAAGTCTAGGATCCAGTTGCAGATGGAGGTGTTCAGGCCCAGCAGTTTCAGCTTTCCAATCAGGTGCTGAGGGAAGATCGTGTTGAATGCTGAACTGAAGTCTATGAACAGCGTTCGAACGTACGTGTCCTTTTTGTCCCGGTGGGTGAGGGCCAGGTGGAGGGTGGTGGTGATGGCGTCGTCTGTTGAGATGCGAACTGCAGGGGGTCCAGTGAGGGGGGCAGCAGGGTCTTTATGTGTCTCATGATGAGCCTATCGAAACACTTCATGATGATGGATGTGAGTGCAACAGGACGGTAGTCATTTAGGCAGGACACTGAAGACTTCTTCGGCACGGGGACGATGGTGGTGGCCTTGAAGCACGTTGGAACGACGGCGCTGCTCAGGGAGATGTTGAAGATGTCAGTGAGAACATCTGCCAGCTGATCTGCACATCCTCTGAGCACTCTACCAGGGATGTTGTCTGGTCCAGCAGCCTTCCATGGGTTGACCCTGCACAGGGTTCTCCTCACATCGGCCACGGTAAGACACAGCACCTGGTCATTGGGAGGAGCACTGGTCTAGTCCTCTCGAAATGAATGCTAACATTGCATTTGCCTTCCTCACCACTGACCCAACCTGCAAGTTAACCTTTAGAGAATCCTGTACAAGGACTCGGCTCCAAGGGTAGTCCTAGCCGAAGGGTGGTAGTGGGGACGAGCTCCCACTGCTAAACAAATGCTCTTCATGGCATGCGTCTCAAACAGCCTCTGACAACAACGTCCAGCTCCTGGCCTTCACGTGTGGCATCGTTCTTACGCCCGGTGGAGCTGTTCTCAGTTACAGGAGAAGGGGCAAAGGCGGGCCACTGGCACCTTAAAACCAGATGCTCCAGGCAGGTGGAGCTCGTTAACCACGGATGGTAGCTCATCTAGGAGAGGGAAAACTCCGATTTCAAACCTCAGCTGCCTTGCAGCTATACCCGCTCACAGGAGAGGCTTTGGGAGTAAACCCTGAGGAAAAATCCGGAGTCGGAGTCCCGAAGGCGGCTGACTGCTGAACCCAGCACCGGCACGGCAACTCCTGCGATGCCGCTGGCACCAAACTGTATCGACTTTCGTCGTTCCTTTGGACCCGTCATCAGCATGGAGGCTGGGGGCGGAGTGGGGGCGGAGGGATCCCACTGCCTGGGCAACAGGCGGATCTCCAGATCAACTCTGCCCTGGCTTGCACCCTGGAGAAGCCACTCCCAGTGACTACCAGAGACCCAATACCCATGGTCAACCACACCGACAGAGAGGCCACACACACACACCCCCCCCCCCCCCCCACCTGCCAGGTCCCTTTGCAACTCTGAATTTTGAATTTTCTCCAGAGTTAGAAAATAGTCTACACTATTATCCCTTCTACAAAAGTGCATGACTACATTCCATCTGCCACTTCTTTGCCCAGTCTCTAAGACTTTCTGCTTCCTCAACACTACCAGCCCCTCCTTCGATCTTTGTATCAACTGCAAGCATCAATTCCACCAAACAAATCATCGACATAGAATGTGAAAGGAAGCGGTCCCAACATTGACCCCTGCAGAACACAACTAGTCACCAGCAGCCAAACTGAAAAGTCCCCCTTTATTCCTACGTGGTGTATGGAAGGAAATGAACAGTCGATGTTTCAGGCTGAAACCCTTTATCTACGGTTCTTTGCAGGTATGGGACCTACTCTCGGGGTTTCGCGACAGGCCGTTATTCGGCACGCTGAGGGTGCAGCCTAAGGGCTTTGCTCACCTTCGGAGGTCCAAGATTTTGCAGCTCTGGAGACGGGGGATTGGAGGTCGGTGTCTGGGGAGGACACCGGTGTGTCATGGGAGATGGAAGATCTAAGGTTGGGTGCCCAGAGACCCGAGATCTTTGGGCACAGAGCTCAGAAAAAAAGCGATTCAACGGACTCTTACCATCGTAATCCAGCGAGCTGTTTGTTATGTCTCCCCTCTCGCTGTGAAACGGAGACGTCTTACTCCCTTATCAGGGAGAGAGAGAGCCTGTGGTATGTCGAATACCGGGTGAATGGGTAGTCTTTGGAGTACTGCAAGTCTGTGTCTTTGCTGTTGCTTTGCTGCACGCTTGAGTGCCTGGTGGAGGGTGCCGATGCTTTTTTTTTGCTGGTGGGAGGAGGGGGGATAGTTGCTCGCTGCCGCTTGCCCACGGGAGGGAGGAGAGCTGGTGGGAGGACTCTGGGTTCTAACATCTAACTGTCATTCATTCTTTGGGGGCACTCCCCTGTTTCTTGTGGATGGTTGCAAAGAAAAGGCATTTCAGGATGTATATTGTATACATTTCTCTGATATTAAATGTACCTTAGAAACCTTTATCAAGACCTCACTGTACAGTGTGTCATGGTGAATTGAGACAGGCCCTCAATTCAAGATGGAGGTTTGGGAGCAGACATTGGGCTATCAGGGGAACGTGGCTCAGGAGCCCCAGGGGATCTTAACGGAACTATTGCAACAAAACCTCTCCCCTTTCCTGAGGGTGGTCACGATAATGAGCTCCTCCTGTGCCTAGGTGTGGGTGGTGAGGCTACGAATTTGCGTAGCTCCTCATGATACGTTTGGGGATTAGGAGTCAGAGGAATGCTGACTGCTCACGAGACCGTGTTGCTATTGAGTTGGGATATGGGCCTTCTCGTAATTGATCGGTCAGGAGGGTCAGCAAGGTTGATCTCACATTAAGCAGAGAGTTGTGTTTGAGAGACCCAGCAGGTGATACCCTCTATCTCTGGTGAGTCCACTCACTTTTCTTGGCTCCCATTGGGTTGGGATCACGTCTATCTGGGCCATTGATGGCGTTTCCATCACTTTGGAACCCATGCACGTCGCAGCTGTCTGTGAGGTGCCAAACCTCCTGCCTTCTCTCCATCTACCGTCTGCTCGACAGGTTCCAGATCCTTGGCTTAGTTATTTACTTGGGCATTAAGTGCGGTAACAGGCCCTTCTAGCTCAACGAACTGCGACGCCCAATTGCACTCCAGTGATCAATTAACCTACCAGCCCGTACACCTTTAAAGTGAGAAGAAACCAGAGCACCTGGAGGGAGCCCATGTAGTCCCGGGGAGAATACACAAACTCCTTACAAACAGTGGCGGGAATTGTACGCGGGTCACGCCCATTACACCAACTGGCCCGCGGCCGAGTTGCCGCCTTCAGCCGTCCCGGAAGCTGCTGCTTCTCCCCTTGAGGAAAGGTGGAGTTTCAATCCGAGGTCAAACGCATCAGGTGGAGTTCTGACCAGCTTCCAGAACAGCATCAGAGGTACATGACTTCTGGAAAAGGAGCCCCAACACCGAACTAGTCTGCCTACCCTAATAAAGATAAAGATTAGCTTTATTTGACACTCATATGTTGAAACATACAGTGAGATGTTCTGGAGGCAAGTGTCGACATGTTTCCAGTGCCAATATAGCATGCCTGCAACTTACTAACCCTAACCTGTACACCTCTGGAAACCAGGGCACCCAAGGGAAACCCGCGGGGTCACAAGGACTGTCTTTGTAGGTAGCGGCGGGAACTGAACCCCCACTGTGGACACTATAAAGTGTCACACTAACCGTGCCAGCTTTGGGTTTGCGTACTCTGACAGAGAACCACATGCACATACTCCAAACCTTTAAAGCTCCGGATGAAGACAAGGAGGACTTCAACTCTGACTTTGAGAACATCCCGATGCACATCGCAACGTGAGACAAACCAGTCTCTTGTGGTAGGGAGGATTGCAGTCTTCTCACTAGGTGGGCAATGTTCAGTAGGGTCCTCCCCTTGATGCCTTCTCATAACAAGCATCTGGATTCATTAGAGGGTCAAACACAGGACATCCCAGTAAGAGTCCTGATAATGGGACTCGTCATCCCTCGTCATCTGAGTGAGAATCATCAGGCGATGAAGCTGTGGATTGATCTCAGCCCAACCCACTCCATCAACCTGACCTCAAACTTGTTACGATACGCGCCCAAGTGCGCCAGCTTTCGAAATTCTGACGTTCTAACTCTCTGGAGTTAAAGGCATGGCCCCTTTACAGAGTAAGTAAGTTTTTGACGCCAGGATTTCAGTATTTAAGGAGCACATGAATGAAAGATTCACTGATGAATCATAACCTCATTTGGATTATTGCCTAGTGTCTTGTTTTATACTCGGTTCTAGTTCCAGTCTCGGATTCTCCAGCACCTGGGCCCTAACCATTCTTGTCAAGACCTTTCATCACAAAATTGACAGCAATGTTGTCGCAAGATTATCTGTGCTGAAGCAACTCTTGGCTTCTCTACAGAAGCGAACTAGACTGGTTAGATGAGATTTACAACGTAGATGAGGAACTAATCAAATACAAAGATAAAACACCCGAAAATCAAGTGAATGGCTGAAAAACGTAAACGATTGCCCAAAATAGATCTGAGATTGAGACCGATACTAATCAAAATAGATGGTTCCAGTCTTGAAGAAAAAAACTCAAGAAAAGATTTATGAAAACTTGTGACTTACCAATCTTAAGTTGGTGTCAAGGGAATCGATATCATCGCCTGACCACAAGATAACTACAAATTACTTTTTGATACATTTCCCTGCAGAACTTCAGTAGACTGTATGTAGAAGAGGACAAAACCCTGTTGGATTAGGGAGTAGAATTGTTATTTTTCTTGTAATTTAACTCTCCCCTGCCTGTTTGACGATGACCTCCGTTGCTTGGGGTCAACCATAAAATGTCTCACCCCAACTGTTGGAGTAGATACGCCAATACACAAGCCCAGGCGGTACGATATGGGGAGCAAACTGTTTCCCAGGCAGGAGCCTCCCCCCTCTCCACGGAGCTGATGAACCCAAAGGAACGGCAAAGCCCAATGAAGTTTGCACTATCAGTGTTGCAGGAGTTGCCAGTCAATGTGGAACTCAATGGAGGCCAGCTCCAGAGTTTTCCTCAGGGTTTACTCCCAAAGCCTTACCCATGAGTGGGTATAGCCGCAAGGCAGCAGAGGCTTGAGATCAGTTTTCCTTCTCCTAAACGAGCGGCCAACCTTGCCAGATGAGCCCCATCTGCCCAATGCTGGACTGCAATTTTTGTTCTGGATGTAAAGGTGTTAATCGGAAACATATCTCAAGGTGATAGCGGAAATCAGTTTGAAAGACAGATTGCATCATGTTTTGTAGCCACATGAGTCTTCAGAGCGAAAACATCTCCCTTTCTTGACAGAAATACTTGAATCTTCACAGGACTAGGGAAAATAGATTGGGAATGAGAAGTATTTAACAAAGAACTAGGAAAGGCACAAAGGGCCAAATTGTTTTTGGCAGAATGATCTGACTCCATAAACTAATGTGGTTGTGACATCCATGTGAAAATTGGTCAGGACACCAGATGAAGACCCAGTGGCCACGTTATTAGTTACACCTGTACAACCTGCTCATTAATGCAAATATCTCATCAGCCAATCTTGTGGCAACAAGTCGCCTTGTTAGTGACAGAGGTCAGAGCGGAATAACCAGACTGGTACAGAGTGGAATGACCAGACTGGTACAAGCGGAATGACCAGACTGGTACAGAGCGGAATAACCAGACTGGTACAGAGTGGAATGACCAGACTGGTACAGAGTGGAATGACCAGACTGGTAGAGAACGGAATGACCAGACTGGTACAGAGTGGAATGACCAGACTGGTACAGAACGGAATGACGAGACTGGTAGAGAACGGAATGACCAGACTGGTACAGAGTAGAAAGACCAGACTGGTAGAGAACGGAATGACCAGACTGGTACAGAGTGGAATGACCAGACTGGTACAGAGTGGAATGACCAGACTGGTAGAGAACGGAATGACCAGACTGGTACAGAGTGGAATGACCAGACTGGTACAGAGTGGAATGACCAGACTGGTAGAGAACGGAATGACCAGACTGGTACAGAGTGGAATGACCAGACTGGTAGAGAATGGAATGACCAGACTGGTACAGAGTGGAATGACCAGACTGGTAGAGAGCGGAATGACCAGACTGGTACAGAGTGGAATGACCAGACTGGTAGAGAGCGGAATGACCAGACTGGTAGAGAACGGAATGACCAGACTGGTACAGAGTGGAATGACCAGACTGGTACAGAGTGGAATGACCAGACTGGTAGAGAACGGAATGACCAGACTGGTACAGAGCGGAATGACCAGACTGGTAGAGAGCGGAATGACCAGACTGGTAGAGAACGGAATGGCCAGACTGGTAGAGAGTGGAATGACCAGACATGTACAGAGTGGAATGACCAGACTGGTAGAGAGCGGAATGACCAGACTGGTACAGAGCGGAATGACCAGACTGGTAGAGAGCGGAATGACCAGACTGGTACAGAGCGGAATGACCAGACTGGTACAGAGTGGAATGACCAGACTGGTACAGAGCGGAATGACCAGACTGGTACAGAGTGGAATGACCAGACTGGTAGAGAGTGGAATGACCAGACTGGTACAGAGTGAAATGACCAGACTGGTACAGACTGAAATGACCAGACTGGTACAGAGTGGAATGACCAGACTGGTACAGAGCGGAATGACCAGACTGGTACAGAGCGGAATGACCAGACTGGTAGAGAGTGGAATGACCAGACTGGTACAGAGTGGAATGACCAGACTGGTACAGACTGCAATGACCAGACTGGTACAGAGTGGAATGACCACACTGGTACAGAGCGGAATGACCAGACTGGTACAGAGTGGAATGACCAGACTGGTAGAGAGTGGAATGACCAGACTGGTACAGAGTGGAATGACCAGACTGGTACAGAGCGGAATGACCAGACTGGTACAGACTGAAATGACCAGACTGGTACAGAGTGGAATGACCAGACTGCTACAGAGTGGAATGACCAGACTGGTACAGTGCGGAATGACCAGACTGGTACAGTGCGGAATGACCAGACTGGTACAGAGTGGAATGACCAGACTGGTACAGACTGAAATGACCAGACTGGTACAGAGCGGAATGACCAGACTGGTACAGAGAGGAATGACCAGACTGGTACAGTGTGGAATGACCAGACTGGTACAGTGCGGAATGACCAGACTGGTACAGAGTGGAATGACCAAACTGGTACAGAGTAGAATGACCAGACTGGTACAGAGCGAAGTGACCAGACTGGTAGAGAGCGGAATGACCAGACTGGTACAGAGCGGAATGACCAGACTGGTACAGTGCGGAATGACCAGACTGGTACAGAGCGGAATGACCAGACTAGTAGAGAACGGAATGACCAGACTGGTAGAGAGCGGAATGGCCAGACTGGTAGAGAACGGAATGGCCAGACAGGTAGAGAGTGGAATGACCAGACATGTACAGAGTGGAATGACCAGACTGGTAGAGAGCAGAATGACCAGACTGGTAGAGAGCGGAATGACCAGACTGGTACAGAGCGGAATGACCAGACTGGTAGAGAGTGGAATGACCAGACTGGTACAGAGCGGAATGACCAGACTGGTAGAGAGTGGAATGACCAGACTGGTAGAGAGTGGAATGACCAGACTGGTACAGAGTGGAATGACCAGACTGGTACAGACTGCAATGACCAGACTGGTACAGAGTGGAATGACCAGACTGGTACAGAGCGGAATGACCAGACTGGTACAGAGTGGAATGACCAGACTGGTAGAGAGTGGAATGACCAGACTGGTACAGACTGCAATGACCAGACTGGTACAGACTGAAATGACCAGACTGGTACAGAGTGGAATGAACAGACTGGTAGAGAGTGGAATGACCAGACTGGTACAGAGCGGAATGACCAGACTGGTACAGAGCGGAATGACCAGACTGGTATAGAGTGGAATGACCAGACTGGTACAGAATGGAATGACCAGACTGGTACAGAGCGGAATGACCAGACTGGTAGAGAACGGAATGACAAGACTGGTACAGAGTGGAATGACCAGACTGGTAGAGAACGGAATGACCAGACTGGTACAGAGTGGAATGACCAGACTGGTAGAGAACGGAATGACCAGACTGGTACAGAGTGGAATGACCAGACTGGTAGAGAGCGGAATGACCAGACTGGTACAGAGTGGAATGACCAGACTGGTAGAGAGCGGAATGACCAGACTGGTACAGAGCGGAATGACCAGACTGGTAGAGAACGGAATGACCAGACTGGTACAGAGTGGAATGACCAGACTGGTACAGAGCGGAATGACCAGACTGGTAGAGAGCGGAATGACCAGACTGGTAGAGAACGGAATGGCCAGACTGGTAGAGCGTGGAATGACCAGACATGTACAGAGTGGAATGACCAGACTGGTAGAGAGCGGAATGACCAGACTGGTAGAGAGCGGAATGACCAGACTGGTACAGAGCGGAATGACCAGACTGGTAGAGAGTGGAATGACCAGACTGGTACAGAGTGGAATGACCAGATTGGTACAGAGCGGAATGACCAGACTGGTACAGAGTGGAATGACCAGACTGGTAGAGAGTGGAATGACCAGACTGGTACAGAGTGGAATGACCAGACTGGTACAGACTGAAATGACCAGACTGGTACAGAGTGGAATGACCAGACTGGTACAGAGCGGAATGACCAGACTGGTACAGAGTGGAATGACCAGACTGGTAGAGAGTGGAATGACCAGACTGGTAGAGAGTGGAATGACCAGACTGGTACAGACTGCAATGACCAGACTGGTACAGAGTGGAATGACCAGACTGGTACAGAGCGGAATGACCAGACTGGTACAGAGTGGAATGACCAGACTGGTAGAGAGTGGAATGACCAGACTGGTACAGAGTGGAATGACCAGACTGGTACGGAGTGGAATGACCAGACTGGTAGAGAGTGGAATGACCAGACTGGTACAGAGTGGAATGACCAGTCTGGTACAGAGCGGAATGACCAAACTGGTAGAGAGTGGAATGACCAGACTGGTAGAGAGCGGAATGACCAGACTGGTAGAGAACGGAATGACCAGACTGGTAGAGAACGGAATGACCAGACTGGCACAGAGTGGAATGACCAGACTGGTACAGACTGAAATGACCAGACTGGTACAGAGTGGAATGACCAGAATGGTACAGAGCGGAATGACCAGACTGGTACAGTGCGGAATGACCAGACTGGTACAGAGTGGAATGACCAGAATGGTACAGAGCGGAATGACCAGACTGGTAGAGAGCGGAATGACCAGACTGGTACAGAGTGGAATGACCAGAATGGTACAGAGCGGAATGACCAGACTGGTAGAGAGCGGAATGACCAGACTGGTACAGAGTGGAATGACCAGACTGGTAGAGAGTGGAATGACCAGACTGGTACAGAGCGAAATGACCAGACTGGTACAGAGCGGAATGACCAGACTGGTACAGAGCGGAATGACCAGACTGGTACAGAGTGGAATGACCAGACTGGTACAGAGCGGAATGACCAGACTGGTACAGAGCGGAATGACCAGACTGGTACAGAGCGGAATGACCAGACTGGTACAGAGTGGAATGACCAGACTGGTACAGAGCGGAATGACCAGACTGGTACAGAGTGGAATGACCAGACTGGTAGAGAGCGGAATGACCAGACTGGTAGAGAGCGGAATGACCAGACTGGTACAGAGCGAAATGACCAGACTGGTACAGAGCGGAATGACCAGACTGGTAGAGAGCGGAATGACCAGACTGGTACAGAGCGGAATGACCAGACTGGTACAGAGCGGAATGACCAGACTGGTAGAGAGCGGAATGACCAGACTGGTACAGAGCGGAATGACCAGACTGGTACAGAGTGAAATGACCAGACTGGTAGAGAGCGGAATGACCAGACTGGTAGAGAGCGGAATGACCAGACTGGTACAGAGCGGAATGACCAGACTGGTAGAGAGCAGAATGACCAGACTGATACAGACTGGAATGACCAGACTGGTACAGAACGGAATGACCAGACTGGTACAGAGTGGAATGACCAGACTGGTAAAGAGCGGAATGACCAGACTGGTACAGAGTGGAATGACCAGACTGGTAGAGAGTGGAATGACCAGACTGGTAGAGAGTGGAATGACCAGACTGGTACAGAGCGGAATGACCAGACTGGTAGAGAGTGGAATGACCAGACTGGTACAGACTGAAATGACCAGACTGGTACAGAGCGGAATGACCAGACTGGTACAGAGCGGAATGACCAGACTGGTACAGAGTGGAATGACCAGACTGGTACAGAGCGGAATGACCAGACTGATAGAGAGCGGATTGACCAGACTGGTACAGAACGGAATGACCAGACTGGTACAGAGCGGAATGACCAGACTGGTACAGAGTGGAATGACCAGACTGGTACAGTGCGGAATGACCAGACTGGTACAGAGCGGAATGACCAGACTGGTACAGAGCGAAATGACCAGACTGGTACAGAGTGGAATGACCAGACTGGTACAGTGCGGAATGACCAGACTGGTAGAGAACGGAATGACCAGACTGGTAGAGAGCGGAATGACCAGACTGGTACAGAGTGGAATGACCAGACTGGTAGAGAGCGGAATGACCAGACTGGTAGAGAGCGGAATGACCAGACTGGTACAGAGTGGAATGACCAG
Organism: Hemitrygon akajei; assembly: GCF_048418815.1. Taxonomy (NCBI): domain Eukaryota; kingdom Metazoa; phylum Chordata; class Chondrichthyes; order Myliobatiformes; family Dasyatidae; genus Hemitrygon; species Hemitrygon akajei. The sequence goes on from NC_133154.1 coordinate 25,208,714, forward strand.
ACTGGTAGAGAGCGGAATGACCAGACTGGTAGAGAGCGGAATGACCAGACTGGTACAGAGCGGAATGACCAGACTGGTAGAGAGCGGAATGACCAGACTGGTACAGAGCGGAATGACCAGACTGGTACAGAGTGGAATGACCAGACTGGTACAGAGCGGAATGACCAGACTGGTACAGAACGGAATGACCAGACTGGTACAGAGCGGAATGACCAGACTGGTAGAGAGCGGAATGACCAGACTGGTACAGAACGGAATGACCAGACTAGTACAGAGTGGAATGACCAGACTGGTACAGAGTGGAATGACCAGACTGGTACAGAGCGGAATGACCAGACTGGTACAGAGTGGAATGACCAGACTGGTAGAGAGTGGAATGACCAGACTGGTACAGAGTGGAATGACCAGACTGGTACAGAGCGGAATGACCAGACTGGTAGAGAGTGGAATGACCAGACTGGTACAGACTGAAATGACCAGACTGGTACAGAGCGGAATGACCAGACTGGTACAGAGCGGAATGACCAGACTGGTACAGAGCAGAATGACCAGACTGGTACAGAACGGAATGACCAGACTGGTACAGAACGGAATGACCAGACTGGTAGAGAGTGGAATGACCAGACTGGTACAGAGTGGAATGACCAGACTGGTACAGAGCGGAATGACCAGACTGGTACAGACTGAAATGACCAGACTGGTACAGAGTGGAATGACCAGACTGGTACAGTGCGGAATGACCAGACTGGTACAGAGTGGAATGACCAGACTGGTACAGACTGCAATGACCAGACTGGTACAGAGCGGAATGACCAGACTGGTACAGAGCAGAATGACCAGACTGGTACAGAACGGAATGACCAGACTGGTACAGAGCGGAATGACCAGACTGATAGAGAGTGGATTGACCAGACTGGTAGAGAGTGGAATGACCAGACTGGTACAGAGTGGAATGACCAGACTGGTAGAGAGCGGAATGACCAGACTGGTAGAGAGCGGAATGACCAGACTGGTAGAGAACGGAATGACCAGACTGGTACAGAACGGAATGACCAGACTGGTAGAGAGTGGAATGACCAGACTGGTACAGAGTGGAATGACCAGACTGGTACAGAGCGGAATGACCAGACTGGTACAGACTGAAATGACCAGACTGGTACAGAGTGGAATGACCAGACTGGTACAGTGCGGAATGACCAGACTGGTACAGAGTGGAATGACCAGACTGGTACAGACTGCAATGACCAGACTGGTACAGAGCGGAATGACCAGACTGGTACAGAGTGGAATGACCAGACTGGTACAGTGCGGAATGACCAGACTGGTACAGTGCGGAATGACCAGACTGGTAGAGAGTGGAATGACCAGACTGGTACAGAGCGAAATGACCAGACTGGTACAGAGCGGAATGACCAGACTGGTACAGAGTGGAATGACCAGACTGGTACAGTGCGGAATGACCAGACTGGTACAGAGCGGAATGACCAGACTGGTACAGAGCGGAATGACCAGACTGGTACAGAGTGGAATGACCAGACTGGTAGAGAACGGAATGACCAGACTGGTAGAGAACGGAATGACCAGACTGGTAGAGAGCGGAATGACCAGACTGGTAGAGAACGGAATGGCCAGACTGGTAGAGAGTGGAATGACCAGACATGTACAGAGTGGAATGACCAGACTGGTAGAGAGTGGAATGACCAGACATGTACAGAGTGGAATGACCAGACTGGTAGAGAATGGAATGACCAGACTGGTAGAGAACGGAATGACCAGACTGGTAGAGAACGGAATGGCCAGACTGGTAGAGAGTGGAATGACCAGACATGTACAGAGTGGAATGACCAGACTGGTAGAGAGCGGAATGACCAGACTGGTAGAGAGCGGAATGACCAGACTGGTACAGAGCGGAATGACCAGACTGGTAGAGAGCGGAATGACCAGACTGGTAGAGAACGGAATGACCAGACTGGTACAGAGCGGAATGACCAGACTGGTAGAGAGCGGAATGATCAGACTGGTACAGAACGGAATGACCAGACTGGTAGAGAGCGGAATGACCAGACTGGTACAGAGTGGAATGACCAAACTGGTAGAGAGCGGAATGACCAGACTGGTAGAGAGCGGAATGACCAGACTGGTAGAGAACGGAATGACCAGACTGGTAGAGAACGGAATGACCAGACTGGTACAGAGCGGAATGACCAGACTGGTAGAGAGCGGAATGACCAGACTGGTAGAGAACGGAATGACCAGACTGGTACAGAGGTGAATGACCAGACTGGTACAGAGTGGAATGACCAGACTGGTACAGAGCGGAATGACTAGACTGGTACAGAGTGGAATGACCAGACTGATACAGAACGGAATGACCAGACTGGTAGAGAGCAGAATGACCAGACTGGTACAGAGTGGAATGACCAGACTGGTAGAGAGCGGAATGACCAGACTGGTACAGAGCGGAATGACCAGACTGGTAGAGAGCGGAATGACCAGACTGGTACAGAACGGAATGACCAGACTGGTAGAGAGCGGAATGATCAGACTGGTAGAGAGCGGAATGACCAGACTGGTACAGAGCGGAATGACCAGACTGGTACAGAGTGGAATGACCAGACTGGTAGAGAGCGGAATGACCAGACTGGTACAGAGCGGAATGACCAGACTGGTACAGAGTGGAATGACCAGACTGGTAGAGAGCGGAATGACCAGACTGGTACAGAGCGGAATGACCAGACTGGTAGAGAGCAGAATGACCAGACTGGTAGAGAACAGAATGACCAGACTGGTACAGAGCGGAATGACCAGACTGGTAGAGAGCGGAATGACCAGACTGGTACAGAGCGGAATGACCAGACTGGTAGAGAGCGGAATGACCAGACTGGTAGAGAACGGAATGACCAGACTGGTACAGAGTGGAATGACCAGACTGGTACAGAGTGAAATGACCAGACTTGTACAGAGTGGAATGACCAGTCTGGTACAGAGCGGAATGACCAAACTGGTACAGAACGGAATGACCAGACTGGTAGAGAGCAGAATGATCGGACTGGTAGAGAGCGGAATGACCAGATTGGTACAGAGCGGAATGACCAGACTGGTACAGAGTGAAATGACCAGACTTGTACAGAGTGGAATGACCAGTCTGGTACAGAGCGGAATGACCAAACTGGTACAGAACGGAATGACCAGACTGGTAGAGAGCAGAATGATCGGACTGGTAGAGAGCGGAATGACCAGATTGGTACAGAGCGGAATGACCAGACTGGTACAGAGTGGAATGACCTCTGTACTATGACACTCTCTCACCTAGATGGGGTCAGTTGTGCTGTGAGGATTACATTCCTTGACTTCTCTAGTGCCTTTAACACCATCCAGCCCAAGATCTTAAGGCACAAACTAACGGAGATGGGAGTAGACTCTCACATGGTGGATTGGATAGTGGACTACTTGACAGATAGACCTCAGTATGTGCGGTTGGGAGACTGTAGGTCTGACACGGTGGTCAGCAGCACAGGAGCGCCGCAGGGAACCGTACTCTCTCCGGTCCTGTTCACCCTGTTCACATCAGACTTCCAATATAACTCGGAGTCCTGCCATGTGCAGAAGTTCGCTGATGACACGGCCATAGTGGGGTGTGTCAGGAATGGACAGGAGGAGGAGTATAGGAAACTGATACAGGACTTTGTGATATGGTGCAACTCAAACTACCTGCGTCTCAATATCACCAAGACCAAGGAGATGGTGGTGGACTTTAGGAGATCTAGGCCTCATATGGAGCCAGTGATCATTAATGGAGAATGTGTGGAGCAGGTTAAGACCTACAAGTATCTGGGAGTACAGTTAGACGAGAAGCTAGACTGGACTGCCAACACAGATGCCTTGTGCAGGAAGGCACAGAGTCGACTGTACTTCCTAAGAATGTTGGCGTCATTCAATGTCTGTAGTGAGATGCTGAAGATGTTCTATAGGTCAGTTGTGGAGAGCGCCCTCTTCTTTGTGGTGGCGTGTTGGGGAGGAAGCATTAAGAAGAGGGACGCCTCACGTCTTAATAAGCTGGTAAGGAAGGCGGGCTCTGTCGTGGGCAAAGTACTGGAGAGTTTAACATCGGTAGCTGAGCGAAGGGCGCTGAGTAGGCTACGGTCAATTATGGAAAACTCTGAACATCCTCTACATAGCACCATCCAGAGACAGAGAAGCAGTTTCAGCGACAGGTTACTATCGATGCAATGCTCCTCAGACAGGATGAAGAGGTCAATACTCCCCAATCCCATTCTACCGCCAGGACTTAAGAACTTTTTAAAAGCTATTATTAATGCTTTTTGAGATAGTGATTTAGATGCATATCATATTTTTTACTGAGTTAAGTATTGTATGTAATTAGTTTTGATACAACAAGTGTATGGGACATTGGAAAAAAAGTTGAATTTCCCCATGGGGATGAATAAAGTATCTATCTATCTATCTAAGCTGACAGGAAGGTGACAGTAAACTCAAATGTTGGTGTGGAGAAGAGCATCTCCGAATGCACATGTCGAACTTTGAAGTGGATGGGCTACAGCTGCAGAAGACACACATACACTCAGTGGCTAATTTATTAGGTCGGGGAGGTAGATAATAAAGCGGCCGCAGAACGTTTATTAGCTCAATTCTGAATGATGTGGAACCTCCCTAAAGTTATTAAGGACTGTGGTTCCCATTATAAAACATGCATCACGATCATTCGCTACAGTGCTAATTTTGACATCACGCAGAGATGCTTGGTCAAAGCAGAGATAAGCTCATTTTCTTAGCAAGAACAAACTTGCAATGTCTAATTGCTGTAATTCTTGGAACAGGAAACATTGAACTCTAATATTCTGGTCGATTGCCACAAAGACATCCTGTAGAAATCATAGTTTCCAATCCACACTGTAATGCTCTTGAAGCCAACCGAATGTTTAGAGATCCACTCCCACCGCAACATGCACAACATCCATTTTCTTGGCTTTTGGCATCATGGGCCTTCTGAAAATCAGATTATAACTATCATACATTGTCATACATTGTTCTGACTTGAGTGTGCCACTGTTTCTGCATTCCGTCCTAACAGCACGTCACCACTTGCACTGTTATTTTCTGTTTACGGTACATGATGCAGATGGAGGCCAATCTGCCCATTGGATACATGCCAGCTTCCAAAGAAGTAGCACACTAAAGGCTATAGGAATTTCTCCGTGTGATGTCGAAATTGCCACCGAAATGAATAATCATGATGCATGTTTTAGCATCTCTGGAGGGACACGAACACCAACATTTCTTATTGTTCTGAGTACTGAGGGACACTGAAAATACTGTTTGGCGTGTCATCCAGGCAGATCATTTATCACATCAGTGCATTGAGGTAGTACAAGGCAAGCCAATAACAGAATGCAGAATAAAGTATTACAGTTACAGAGGAAGTGCAGTGCAGTAGGTATTAAGGTGCAAGGCCATAACAGGTCAATCGTGAGGTCAAAGAGTCCGTCTTATTTTGTTACAGGGCCATTCAAGAGTCTGATTACAGCAGGATTGAAACTGGTGTTGAGCCTGGTCATATGTGCTTTAAGGATTTTGTATCTTCTGCCCGTTGGGAGAGGGGAGAAGAGGGAATGCCCAGGGTAGGTGGGATCTTTGATTATGCTGGCTGCTTTACTGGGACTGTTGGTTGTGTGGACAGCGTCCATGGAAAGGAAGCTGGTTTCCCTAAAGTTCTGAGCTGTGTCCACAACTCTCCACTGAACAGTTCTAGTCCCCTGATATCCTCGGCTAGGCTGGCCTCCGTGAGATTCTCGCCCAGATAACGTAACTGGCCCACATACTGAGCTTGCATGATCTCCTTGTGATCACGTGGGTTTCAGTCCAGGTGAAGGGCTTCGGCCCGAAGCATCGACTGTTATTTCCTTCACAGATGCTGACTGGCCTGCTGAGTTCCTCCAGCTTCACGGTTCTGGCATTTGCGAAGGAGGCAAGCCTCATCAATCCCACTCCCCAGTCCCCCCTACCCCTGCAACTGATTGCCTCCTACCACATTCCCATCTACTCTCCCCCTTTGACGGGCTCTCTCTCCATTAACACACACAGAGTGGAATCTACAGCTGCCCATTTACATACCACCCAACATCCTACTCACATCCCTGGATCAATAGCCCAGAAAATCTGCCTCCAGGTCCCAAGCTGCTATCAGTACATACCAACTACTGCACAGAGTCTTGCCATCTTCAGAAGTTCTCTGATGACTCTGCCATAGTTGGATGCATCAGCAAGGGAGATGAGGCTGAGTACAGGGCTACGGTGGGAAACTTTGTCACAAGGTGTGAGCAGAATCATCTGCAGCTTAATGTGAAAAAGACTAAGGAGCTGGTGGTGGACCTGAGGAGGGCTAAGGCACCGGTGACCCCTGTTTCCATCCAAGGGGTCAGTGTGGACATGGTGGAGGATTACAAATACCTGGGGATACAAATTGACAATAAACTGGACTGGTCAAAGAACACTGAGGCTGTCTACAAGAAGGGTCAGAGCCATCTCTACTTCCTGAGGAGACTGAAGTCCTTTAACATCTGCCGGACGATGCTGAGGATGTTCTACGAGTCTGTGGTGGCCAGTGCTATCATGTTTGCTGTTGTGTGCTGGGGCAGCAGGCTGAGGGTAGCAGACACCAACAGAATTAACAAACTCATTCGTAAGGCCAGTGATGTTGTGGGGGTGGAACTGGACTCTCTGATGGTGGTGTCTGAAAAGAGGATGCTGTCCAAGTTGCATGCCATCTTGGACAATGTCTCCCATCCACTCCATAATGTATTGGTTAGGCACAGGAGTACATTCAGCCAGAGAGTCATTCCACCGAGATGCAACACTGAGCGTCATAGGAAGTCATTCCTACCTGTGACCATCAAACTTTACAACTCCTCCCTCAGAGTGTCAGACACTCTGAGCCAATAGGCTGGTCCTGGACTTATTTCCACTTGGCATGATTAACTTATTATTATTTAATTATTTATGGTTTTATATTGCTATATTTCTACACTATTCTTGGTTGTTGCGACTGTAACAAAACCCAATTTCCCTCAGGATCAATAAAGTATGTCTGTCTGTCTGTCTGTCACAGTGGTTCCACTTCTGCGGAGAGAGCTGAGGAGAGACTCTGTGCCACCAACGTAATGACTGAGTAATGTCGGCTGGGTGTACCTTGCCTCTGAGTGAGGGCACGTCCGGGGTCAAAGGTCGGTTTACGGGCAAATCACTGTGGGAATAATGGATGCAAACTCAGGCTGGGGTCCACTCTGCTCTCCTGGGATCCCAGAAACATTAACTGGAAGGTATGCAGGGGGAGATATACGACCAGCGTTAATCCTCTCGCTGTTCCCAACAGACGTCACAAAAACAGACCAGTGGGATCCTGCTGTGTACCAACTGACCTTCACTACATCAAAGTCAAAGTAAATTTAATATCAAAGGTACATTTATGTCACCAAATAGTACCCTAAGATTCATCTTCTTCATGCATGTGCAGGAAAATAAAGCAATACAATAGAATTTATTAAAAAAACACACATTAACAAAGGCTGGCAAAAAAAGCAACGCGCAAAAGGCAATAAATGGGGCAAAATTAAAATTTTAAAACAAACAATACTGAGGACATGAATTTGCAGAGTCCTTGAAAGTGAGTCTGTAGGTTGTGGAATCAGTTGAGAATTCGGATGACCACAGTTATCCATGCTGGTTTGCCTGACGGTTGTAGGGTAATAACAATCCCTGAACTGCCTGGTGTGGGACCTCCTTCCCAATGGTAATAGTGAAGTTAAAATCAAAGTAACTTTATGCCACCATGTACAACCTTGAGGGTGTAGGGGGCTCTGGACAGGGATAGTTCCTTTGAAGTCTGGAAGCTGCACTCTACCTTGTAGGGTGGATGGACAACCCATCTCCCTAATCTCTCACGTCTGCCTCCTAATGGAACACCCCGGCACACTGCTGGTGGGGTAAACGGCGCGAGGGGGTCGTGTTAGCACGGCACCCCGGGCGAAACCCTGTCCGCTTGCAGAGGACGCGAGACTGCCAGCAGATCTTCTCAGCAGTGTCCTTTGCAAGGGTCAGCTGGGAAAAGCATGGCCTCTAGATCAGTCGGCAGCAAGCGGATTGAGACCTTGTGCACGGGGCACCGCGCACCTCCCCTACCCAGGGGTCTACCTGAGCTCGATGGAGGAGGCCTGGCCGGTGAAATGGCAGGATTTGGAAAGAAAGACCTCTGCCTGGCTGGGATGCTGGTCAGCCCTCCTTACACCGGGGAAGGGCATTAGTTATGAATAGACTGGCAGCGGCCAGTTGGTTATTTTAGTCCCGCCCATTTCTTTTGTCTGCAGGGCCGAGAAGAGGCTGGAGGACTTCTCCTGGGACATCGGGTCTCTGCTACAGCCCTGAGTCTTCCGATCGAGGAGGGTGGTCAGTCACCCAGCTGGTGACTCTCCATCTCAGGACCATACAGAGACACCTGGTCTCATCCAGAGGGGGATGGTGCTCTAGCTGCGGGGGGTGGGGGGAATGGTCCCCATCCTTTCACCGTAGGCGTCGAGGGGGCTCAGGGAAGAGGAAAGTTCCAGCTGATGGGCCGGGAGTGCTCGTCGGACCCGGACCTCGGGATCCCACGTGGGGGAGGGGTCCCACACAACGTGAGCCATCTCGTGTGGATGCCCACCGCGCCCTTCCGCGACGTCCCAAAGCGTTTCTTGCACGGGCTGCTCTTGCAAACCTTTCACTCCTCGTCTTTGTTTGCCGACCAGACTCACCTTGACAGTTTGTTTTACCATCTGGCAGCGAGGGAAGTCAGAACCAGGTTAATATCACCGGCATGTGATGTGAAATTCATTAACTTAGCAGCAGCAGTTCAATGCAATTCAATAACCTAGCACAGAGAGAGAGAAAAAAATAAAACATAATGATAAATAAACAAGTAAATCAATTACGTATATTGAATAGATTATTAAAAATGTGCAAAAACAGAAATACTGTATATTAAAAAAGTGAGGTAGTGTCCAAAGCTTCAAAGTCCATTTAGGAATTGGATGGTAGAGGGGAAGAAGCTGTTCCTGAATCACTGAGATTCCCCAGTGGAAATCTCTTTTACAGGAGTCTTTCCCCTGTACATTGGGGCTTGGGGTGGAAGGTATTGCCCAGGGCTGTACCATACAGCAGGTTTTTTAGCAGGTTCACTGACACCTGTCCATGCTGTGTCCGGGAGGAGTCAGTGTACCCGGCTGAAATGGAGTTTGAGAGGTCGCAGCCCCTGTTTGAGTGTCTGAAGGAGCTGCTGCTCAGGATCTGGTTGTATTTCAGCCCAGCGCTCCTCATAAATGGACACCCAGTACAGCAGGGGGCAGGTCACGAGGAGGATCTCCTAGTGGGCTTGCTCCTGGGCCTGGCCAAGATCCGTCTATGGGTGTAGGTGGCACAAAGTTGAGGACTCTACCAGGGCCGACTGTCTGGCCCTCTCCTGAGGATACGTTTGTGCCCGGCTGGGGTAGGGAGCATGGGGTCACAATGGTTACAGTGGGGGGTTTCTGGGAGACGCAAGCCCCCCCCCTAGGGAATTGATATTTCAATTTGAATTTATTCACTGTCTTGTAAATACCAAATGTTTGCACTCTGTGCATTTGTTGTGTAAATAACCTTTTAAAATTTTGTAATAAAAAAGGACCTCATTGACAAAATCACCGGGCAGGACAGATGAGTTTACTGAAGAACCACCACGGCTGTATGTTTGAGACCAGGGCGCGCCACCAATTTGGAGGAGATCGGCTGTGATCTGGCCTGGAGAGGGATGGGCGACTACAGGCCTCACTAGTCCAAGACACACAAAAGCGCCCCCACGATCCATAAAAGGGACTGTGGGGTCTGAAATGAACCAAACCAATACTACCTTGAGATTAATTTTCTTGCAGGCATTCACAGGAAAATAAAGAAATACAATAGAATTTATGAAAAACTATGCGTAAATTTTGACAAACTTCTATGGATGTGTAGTGGAGAGTAGGGAGCATGGGGCCACAGCCTGGTATGGAAACACAATGCCCTTGAAGGAAAATCCTACAAAAAGTAGTTGATACAACCCAATCCATCATGGATAAAGCTCTCCCCACCATTCTACATGAAGCGTTATCACAGGAAAGCAGTATCCATCATCAGGAGTCACCCAGGACACGCTCTCTTCTGGCTACTACCATCAGGAAGAAGGTACAGGAGCCTCAGTACTCACCCCATCATGTTTTACCCCTCAACCATCAGGACCTTGAACCAGAGGGAATAACTTCATTTGCCCCATTGCTGAAATGTCTCCACGACCTATGGACTGACTCACTTTCAAGTACTCTTTATCTCATGTTCTCAATATTTATTGCTTATCCATTTATTATCACTATTTCTTCCTTTTTGTATTTACGCAGTATGTTGGTTTGAACGCCCAAGTTGGTCTGGTCCTTCATTGATTCAAATAATGGTTATTATTTTATTATGGATTTACTGACTATGTCTGCTAGAAAATCAATCTCAGGTTTGTATATGGTGCCATATCTGGACTTTGATAATAAATTTACTTTGAACTTCAAACAAGCTGGCAAACAACCATTGTGCAGCAGAAGACAAACTGTGCAAATAGAAATTAATGAATACTGAGCACATACATTGTAGTGTCCTTGAAAACAAGTCTGTAGTGACTTGTCTGTGTGGGACTGCCTGGAGCAGTGGAAATGTGATGTAAGGCTCAGCTCGGCTCGGCTGCCTTGAGGTGATGCAATGCCGGGTGATTGGACGCACCCTCTGTTGGGTTTAACGCCAAGTGGACTTCAGGAATCTCTGAACTGCTACCACCCCACCCAGGGGTGAGGCCAAGAATCTCGAAGCCATATCTCGTGGACCTTGTTTGCCCTCTAGGACTGCCTCTAGAGCACTGGAAGATGGAAAATGCTCCATTAGATAGATAGATAGATAGATAGATAGATAGATAGATAGATAGATAGATAGATAGATAGATAGATACTTTATTCATCCCCATGGGGAAATTCAACATCTTTTTCCAATGTCCCATACACTTGTTGTAGCAAAAACTCATTACATACAATACTTAACTCAGTAATAATATGATATGCATCTAAATCACTAACTCAAAAAGCATTAATAATAGCTTTAAAAAAGTTCTTAAGTCCTGGCAGTTGAATTGTAAAGCCTAATGGCATTGGGGAGTATTGACCTCTTCATCCTGTCTGAGGAGCATTGCATCGACAGTAACCTGTCGCTGAAACTGCTTCTCTGTCTCTGGATGGTGCTATGTAGAGGATGTTCAGGGTTTTCCATAATTGACCGTAGCCTACTCAGCGCCCTTCGCTCAGCTACCGATGTTAAACTCTCCAGTACTTTGCCCACGACAGAGCCCGCCTTCCTTACCAGCTTATTAAGATGTGAGGCGTCCTTCTTCTTAATGCTTCCTCCCCAACACGCCACCACAAAGAAGAGGGCGCTCTCCACAACTGACCTATAGAACATCTTCAGCATCTCACTGCAGACATTGAATGACGCCAACCTTCTAAGGAAGTACAGTCGACTCTGTGCCTTCCTGCACAAGGCATCTGTGTTGGCAGTCCAGTCTAGCTTCTCGTCTAACTGTACTCCCAGATACTTGTAGGTCTTAACCTGCTCCACATTATTCAAGAAAGAAAACAGGGATGCTCCTGGGAATTATAGATCACTGAGTGGTAGGTAAACTAATGTGGAGGATTACTAGGACAGAATTTATGAGTATTTTCTTTTTGGAGAGGAGGATGAGAGGCGGCTTGATAGTGGGGTACAAGATGAGAGGACAACCAGAGACCTTTTCCCAGGTCAAAATGGCTAATGGTCACGACCAGAGAACATCCATTTAAAGTGAGTGGGGAAAGGTTTAGGGTGAGTAGAGATAGCCTAGGAAATTATAGACCAGTGAGTCTTACCTCAGTGGTTGGTAAGTTGATGGAGAAGATCCTGAGAGGCAGGATTTATGAACATTTGGAGAGGTATAATATGATTAGGAATAGTCAGTATGGCTTTGTCAAAGGCAGATCATGCCTTACGAGCCTGATTGAATTTTTTGAGGATGTGACTAAACACATTGATGAAGGAAGAGCAGTAGATGTAGTGTATATGGATTTCAGCAAGGCATGTGATAAGGTACCCCATGCAAGGCTTATTGAGAAAGTAAGGAGGTATGGGATCCAAGGGAACATTGCTGTGTGGATCCAGAACTGGCTTGCCCACAGAAGGCAAAGAGTAATTGCAGACGGATCATATTCTGCATGAAGGTCGGTCACCAGTGGAGTGCCTCAGGGATCTGTTCTGGGACCCCTACTCTTTGTGATTTTTATAAATGACCTGGATGAGGAAGTGGAGGGATGGGTTAGTAAGTTTGCTGATGACACAAAGGTTGGAGGTGTTGTGGATAGTGTGGAGGGCTGTCAGAGGTTACAGCGGGAACATTGATAGGATGCAAAACTGGGCTGAGAAGTGGCAGATGGAGTTCAACACAGATAAGTTTGAAGTGGTTCATTTTGGTAGGTCAAATATGATGGCAGAATATATTATTAATGGTATGCCTCTTGGCAGTGTGGAGAATCAGAGGGATCTTCGGGTCTGGGCCCATAGGATGCTCAAAGGAACTGTGCAGGTTGACTCTGTGGTTAAGAAGGTGTACTGTGTATTGGCCTTCATCAATCGTGGAATTAAATTTAGGAGCCGAGAGGTAATGTTGCAGCTATATAGGACCCTGGTCAGACCCCACTTGGAGTACTGTGCTCAGTTCTCGTTAACTCACTATAGGAAGGATGTGGAAACCATAGAAAGGGAGTAGAGGAGATTTACAAGGATGTTGCCTGGATTGGGGAGCATGCCTTATGAGAATAGATTGAGTGAACTCAGCCTTTTCTCCTTGCAGCGACAGAGGATGAGAACTGACCTGATAGAGGTGTATAAAATGATGAGAGGCATTGATCGTGTGGATAGTCAGAGGCTTTTTCCTAAGGCTGAAGTAGCTAGCATGAGAGGGCACATTTTTAAGGTTCTTGGAAGTAGGTACAGAGGAGATGTCAGGGAAAGTTTTTTACGCAGAGAGTGAGTGCGTGGAATGGGTGCCGGCAACGGTGGTGGAGGCGGATATGATAGGGTCTTTTAAGAGACTCCTGGATAGGTACATGGAGCTTAGAAAAATAGAAGGCTATGAGTAACCCTAGGTAATTTCTAAGGTAAGCACAGCTTCGTGGGCTGAAGGGCCTATATTGTGCTGCAGGTTTTCGATGTTTCTAAACTGTGTTTAGAGGCTTGTGTTCAGTTCTGGAAGAACCCCATTTCAGGAAGAACATGGAGGTTTTGGAGTGGGTGCAGAAGATTTTCACCAGGGTGCTGTCTGGTTTAGAGGATATAAAATATAAGGAAAAGTTGGACAGATTAAGGTTGTTTTCTCCTGAATGACACAAGTTGAGGAGAAACTTATAGAAGTTTATAAAATGATGTGAAGCATCGACAAGGTCATTTATACCTATGGACTGAGGGCATGTACTTAAGATGAGATGGGAAACGTGTAAGGTAAGTTTTTTATTAAAGGCCCTCTCACCAGGAGTCAGCCAGGAGTGATGGTGGAGGGGAGATAGCATAGGAGGGATTTAAGAGGCTGTTAGATAGTCATATGGACATGCAGAGAGAGGGAGAGATATGGTCATTAATCAGGAAAGAGGGATTAATTTAATTAGGAGCCATTGGTTTAGTAAGTTCAATATCACTAATCTTAGAGATCATCCTCACCTTCACCATTACTGACTGGTTTGCAGCAACATCCCCTCACAATATACAACAAAAATCTACAGGGACCTGTCAGGTCAGCAGTAAAGGTCATAGGCCACAGTCTACCATTACTGCAGGTGCTGTATGCGTCCAGGAAAAGGAGCAGGTAGGGATAATCATTGTGGACACCACCCACCCTGCAAAATGCCTTCTCCAAAAGCTCCCTCTGGGAAGCGCTACAGGGCAATTAAGACAAAAACTTCCCCCCATCATACTTCTTCCCCCAGTCAGTTAATCTCGTCAACTCCCACCCCCCTCTATTACTGCACTGTGAACACTTTAAACCACATTTTTGTAAAGTTGTTTACATTGTAAACATGCTGGTATTTACATATTTATACACATTTTATTCCATATCTGTATCTCTAGCTTTATTTTTATATAATGCTTTACTCTGTTTAGTTTTTAACTGTTGTCAATATTTGTTGAACGTCGCACCAACACATCACAGCAATTTCCTAATGCATGTATAAAGCTGAGCCCTGATCCTTGTTGTATGTTGTGAAGACGGTGTCCTCCCACTCTCACTTGTGGATATCACTGGATAGGATCGAGGACGGATAGGAGTTCACGAACACACCATTGACCTCAGCAGTAAGAGGGCCTGTGCTCTTTACGAGAAAATTGTGTGTGTGTGTGTGTGTGTGTGTGTGTGTGTGTGTGTGTGTGTGTGTGTGTGTGTGTGTGTGTGTGTGTGTGTGTGTGTGTGTGTGTGTGTGTGTGTGTGGGGGGGGGGGTTGGGGCATACGTCGTGAAGTTCGTTAACTTTACAGCGGCAAATCAATGTAAAACATGATAAATATAGAAAAAAAACTGAATTACAGTAGTTATATATATATATACAATATATAGATAGGTAGAAAGATATAGATATATAAAATAGTTAAGTTAAAATAAATAGTACTGTGTAAAATAAATAAATAGTAAAATAAATAGTACTGTGCTCAGTTCTCGTTAACTCACTATAGGAAGGATGTGGAAACCATAGAAAGGGTGTAGAGGAGATTTACAAGGATGTTGCCTGGATTGGGGAGCATGCCTTATGAGAATAGGTTGAGTGAACTTGGCCTTTTCTCCTTGGAGTGACGGAGGATGAGAGGTGATCTGATAGAGGTGTACAAGATGATGAGAGGCATTGATCATGTGGATAGTCAGAGGCTTTTTCACAGAGCTGAAATGGTTGCCACAAGAGGACACAGTTTTAAGGTGCTTAGAAGTAGCTACAGAGGAGATGACAGGGGTAAGTTTTTATGCGGAGAGTGGTGAGTGCGTGGAATGGGCTGCCGGCAGCGGTGGTGGAGACGGATACGATAGGGTCTTTAAAGAGACTTTTGGACAGGTACATGGAACTTAGAAAAATGGAGTACTGTGTGTAAGCCTAGTAATTTTTTAAGGTAGGGACATGTTCGGCACAGCTTTGTGGGCCAAAGGGCCTGTATTGTGCTGTAGGTGTTCTATGTTTCTATGATATCAGAGGCAGGTCTCTGCTCTCTGGGACTCTCTGCCAATAGGATCACTGAAAGACTGCACCAACTTGGGCATTCAACCAGTGTGCAAATACTAAAAGGAAGAAATAATAAATAAATAAATAAACAAACAAACAATAGATATTGAGAACATGAAAGTCCTTGCGAGTGAGGCTGTGGAAACAGTTCAGTGAGGGGGCAGTGAAATTGAGTTCAAGAGTCTGATGATTGGGGGTTAATAACTGTTCCTGAACCTGAGAACAGCACATCATAGGCTTAAGGGCACATGTTGTACTATACTATTCTATGTTAAACACAAAAAAAAATCTCTGTTGAATTAACTGTTGAACTTTTGCAAGACACTTTCAAAAGCTTGAACAATTAGGGAGAAGCTGGGGCAAAATACACGGGCCAAATTATCTATAACGGACTGGAAAGCCTGAGCTTGCCAAATTACTTTGATTTCTCTCGTTTGCATTACAACAGACTCCAGTGTCAGGAAGGTGTTACGAAACCGTCAGACACCCTGACAGCCATGAGTAAATATCACCAGAAGTCTGCGGTCGTTGACAGGAGATTATGCAGGGAATTGTAAGAACTTTAAAGAGGTTCAAAGGAGGTTAACACAAATGACTCCAGGATTGGAGTGGCTTGCAATGAGAAGAGCGTTTCATGGCTCTGTGCCCCTGTTCTCTGGAATTCGATAGAAGGGTGACCTAATGGAAATGACCTAGACAGGGTGTTTCCTATGGTGGGAGAGTCTAGGACCAGAAGACACAGATTCAGAATGGAGGCCATCCTTTTAGAATAGAGATGAGGAGGGATTTCTTTATCCAGAGAATGGCGAATGTGTGGAATTTGTTGCCACAGGCAGCTATGGAGACCAAGTCATTGGGTGTATTTAAGGCGGAGGTTGATAAATGCTTGATTGGTCAGGGCATGAAAGGATATGGGTGAGAGGAAAAATGGATCAGCCATGACAAAATGGCAGAGCAGACTCGATGGGTCGAATGGCCTAATTCTGCTCCTATATCTGATGGTCCTATGGTATTGAAGGAAGCTCTAGGGCCCAGCAAGCTCGTGCCGGCTGATTGTGGCGAGCATTTCAGTCATCGTCTTCCTTTTGCGCTCTGCCAGTATCCCTGCGGTTCATTTCTCCCTCAGCCGGCTCCCAGCTCCAGCAACCTGCATTCATTGTGGAGTCTACACGTTTGCACGATATCCCTGTGACTGCGTGGCTTCCCCTGACGCCCCCGCCACGTCCCAAAGAGGTGCAAGGGTGCTGGTTGGGAGGCAGATTTGCCACCGTGAATTGTGGCCAGTGTGCGGGAGCATGCTAAAATCTGGGGGGGGGCGGGGGGGGGGGGGAGTTGGTGGAGAGAATAAAATGAGATCGGTATCGCAGGGGTGCGAAGAGCTGGTGAATGATTGATGCAAAGTGCACCTGTAGGACTCTGTGAATAATACTTACTGTGACTCCATCCCAAAGGTATGCTCTTTGGCTAGTTAACTGGCTAATAAAAATTTCCTCTATTGAAGAGTTATTGATAAACATATGGAAAAACATAGTGGGAGAATGGTGTTGTTCCGTGAGTCACCATAGACTCAATAAGGCACAATAACTTCCTTCCGGGGTGCAAAGAAACGTTTTGGTACTGATCGAGTTCCTCTGAAAAGCCACTACTGATTATAATCGGAAACTCAGATCAGGAGCTCTCAGTCTAGCTCACCTAACTGACTGACTGACTTGCTTGCTTATTTTATCTATATATATGTATACGTACACATACAGATATAATACACACACCCACACACATTTTATATATATATATTGATATTATGATGTATATATCATGATATCAAGCCTTCTGGCCCAGTGAGCCCAATTACACCCAAGTGACCAATTAACCTACTATCCCGTACATTTTTGGAATGTGGGAGTAAACAGGAAAACCCACGTGGTCATGGGGAGAACGTACAAATCTTACAGACAGTGGTGGATTTGAACTCAGGCTGTTGGCGCTGTAATATAGCGTTACGCTAACTGCTGTGCTACCATGACGCCCGACCACCCACAGGTCCTTGGCCACTGAGGGTGGGAACACTTCCACTCTCTAGGACAGGTGGGTGGCTTGTACACCTCGAGCTGAGACTCTGCCCTGGGCCATGTACCAGGTCAGCCTCACCTTCTAGCAGTGGGACGCCTCTTGACCTGAAGAGATACAAGATTGAAGTTATGGAGGTGGAATGGAAAGAGCAGGTAGGATCACAGTTTTAGAAGCCAACTTTTACCCCCCCCCCCCCCCCCCCATCCACCTTCTCACACTGGTCCCGATCAACGATTTGGATCAGAGGTTGATATCCATTCCTCCTGCCCATTTTGTCTCTGGATACCACAAACCATAGTATGGCCTCGCCTGTCAGCATTGCGAGGTCCACCTTAGCTACTGTCTGCCGTAATGAATCCTTGCAGCAGCTTTTCACAGCACCAAACCTCTGCCTGATGGGAGGGTGGAGAAGAGAAAGTGTCCGGGGTGGGTGGGCTCTTTGATTTACTGAGACAGCGAGAAGTGCTAACAGGGTAGGTAGTTTCCATGATGGACTGGACAGTGCTCACAACTCTGTGCAATTTCTTGCAGTCACGTACAGAGCAGATGCCAAACCAAGCGGATAGGATGCTTTCTATGATAAAAATTGGTGAGGCTCAAAGCAGATGTGCCACATTTCTTTAGACTCCTGAGGAAGCAGAGGCATAAAGCTTCCTTGCACATGGCTTCTAAGTGGTTGGACCAGGTCAGGCTATTGATAATGTCCACTCCAAGGAACTTAAAACACACCTATCGTATCTGCTTCCACCATCAGCCCGAGTAGTACCCACCACTGTGTGTGTAAAAAAAATGTACCCTGCACATGTCCTTTGAACTTCCTGCCTCTCACCTTAAATGCATGCGCTCTAGTATTAGACATTTTGATCCTGGGGAAAAGATACCAGCTATCTATCTATAATCTTATAAACCTTAATCAGGTCTTCCTTCATCCTCCAGCAGTCTGGACAGCACAGCACAACCCGAGTTTGTCCAATGCACACACCCTCCAATGCAGAACCTGTTCCTCACCCTCCACCTCCATCCTGTAATGACTGACCAGTCACCCTCAAAACCTTCTCTGCATCTCCACCAGTGCACGTCTGTCGTGTAAATGACGGCTTCGGCCCAGATGCCTTCTTAACCACATTTTCCCAAAACGGAACGCTGCAGTTGCTGGAATTGTGAACGTAAAACAAAAATAGGCAGCAATTCAGTCAGCATCTGCGGAGAGAGGGCCAAGGTTAAACCTTTCAGGCTGATCACTTTGTCCTATCCACAGATACCACCCGACCAGCATTTTCCATTTTGGTTCTGCATCTTCAGTTCCATTGAAAGTGAATGTGGAATAGGACTGGTCTGTACCTGAAGCCCTCCAGTGTCACAAAGCTTGCTAATAGGCACAATCAATACATCTACATTACACTTTGACACTTGAGGCATTACAAGATACTGGAGCTATTTATTTAAGAGTAATTATATTTATAGCTACAGTACATCAATTTCTGGTAGATGGAGCTGGTCTGCTGGAAAGGCAGTCCATCTAAGAGAGGGAAAACTCTGATTTCAAACCTCCGCTGCCTTGCGGCCATACCCACTCGTGGGAAAGGCTTCGGGAGTAAACCCTAAGGACAAATCCGGAGCTGGAGTCCCTGAGGCAGTCCGACGTTGCCTTCAGCTTCTGCGACAACACTGGTGTCAAGCTGTATCAGCCCTTGCCCTTCCCCTTCCCTTGGACGACATCGGTGTCGTGGAGAGGGGAGACTAGCAGCATGGGCAACTGCCGGTCTTCCATACAAACTTGCCCAGGCCTGCGCCCTGGAGAGGACACTCCAGTACTTTCCAGGCGCAGATCCACAGTCTCGCAAGACTAACGGATGCCACACACATCAACTTATACACTACTGTATTATTGATGGTTGTAGGTAATATCAGTTCTGTTTTCAAAACAACCTATTGCTAGATATTAGAAATGCATTACCTGAGTGTAGTGTTGAGATGTTTTACTCTAGAAAGTTTTACATCTGTTTGAAACAAAATTAGCTAATCATTTTAACCAATAACTATATAACAATTACAGCACGGAAACAGGCCGTCTCGGCCCTTCTAGTCCGTGCTGAACACTTACTCTCACCTAGTCCCACTGACCTGCACTCAGCCCATAACCCTCCATTCCTTTCCTGACCATATACCTATCCAATTTTACTTTAAATGACAATACCGAACCTGCCTCTACCACTTCTACTGGAAGTTCATTCCACACAGCTACCACTCTCTGAGAAAAGAAATTCCCCCTCGTGTTACCCTTAAACTTTTGCCCCCAATTCTCAACTCATGTCCTCTTGTTTGAATCTCCCCTACTCTCAATGGAAAAAGCCTATCCACGTCAACTCTATCTATTCCCCTCATAATTTTAAATACCTTTATCAAGTCCCCCCTCAACCTTCTACGCTCCAAAGAATAAAGACCTAACTTGTTCAACCTTTCTCCGTAACTGAAACCCAGGTAACATTCTAGTAAATCTCCTCTGCACTCTCTCTATTTTGTTGACATCTTTCCTATAATTTGGTGACCAGAACTGTACACAATACTCCAAATTCGGCCACACCAATGCCTTGTACAATTTTAACATTACATCCCAACTCCTATACTCAATGCTCTGATTTATAAAGGCCAGCATACCAAAAGCTTTCTTCACCACCCTATCCACATGAGATTCCACCTTCAGGGAACTATGTACCATTATTCTTAGATCACCCTGTTCCCTTCTGAACACTGTCCAGGGTGCTACCGGGGTTGGAGGTTATGTGAATGAGCTCGGGCTTTTCTCTCTGGAGTGAAGGAGGATGAGAAGTGACTTGATAGAGGTGTACAAGATGATGTGAGATGTAGATAGAGTGGGTAGCCAGAGATGTTTTCCTAGGAACAAGAGGGCAAAATGGTAAAGTGATGGGATGAAAGTATAGGGGGAGATGTCAGAAATAGATTTTATACACTGAGTGTGTGTAAACTACACTCAACTTTCAGTTCTTGAAACAACCTGCACAGCCCTAATCACCAAGAATTGTGTTCTTTCTTTGTAAAAATGGGTGTAGTTTATGCTAAGTTTAAGTTATTCTTGCAAATACTGCTTCTTTGATACTTTGTCAGATTTAATGTCACTGGCATAAGTCATGAAATCTGTTAACTTTGCGACAGCAGTAAAATGATAAATAAATATAGAGAAAAAATGAGTTACATTAAGTATATATATATATATGTCTATTAAATAGTTAAATTAATTCCTGCGAAATAACAGAAATAAAAAAGTGGTGAGGTAGTGTTTAAGGGTTCACTGTCCATTTAGAAATCGAATGGCAGAGGGGAAGAAGCTGATCCTGAATCACTGAGTGTGTGCCTTCAGGCTCCTGTACCTCCTTCCTGATGGTAACAGTGAGAAAAGGGCATGCTGTTGATTCTGATTTGGTCCTCTGCACACTACCGTTGTGGCACATGGTTATTAGAGTTACTGTAGCTCGAACCAGTCTGGCCATTCTCCTCTGGCCTCCCTCATCAACAAGGGATTCTCACCCACAGAAACGCTGCTCACTGGATGCTTTTTGTCTCTCACACCATTCTCTGTAAGCTGTAGACTGTGTTGTGAATGAAAATCCCAGGAGATCAGCAGTTTCTGAGATACTCAAACCGACCCATCTGGCCCCAACAATCATTCCACATTCCAAGTCTCTTTCATCACATTTCTTCCCCAGTCTGACATTTGGTCTGAACAACAAATGAACCTCTTGACCATTTTGGCATGCTTTTCAGAATCAGATTTAACCTCATCAGCACGTTTTGTGAAATTTGTTAACTTTATGGCAGCAGTACAATTAAATACATGATAACTATAGAGAAAAAACTGAATTACATTAAGTGTGTGTATATGTATATATATATATATATATATATATATATATATATACACGTATATTAAATAGTTAAGTTAAAATGAGCAGTGAGGTAGTGTTCATGGATTCAGTGTCCATTTAGAGATCGGATGGCAGAGGGGAAGTCAGAATTGCTATGTGTTTGTGATGCTGCTGTAAGACAATGAGTATCCCTCAAAGTCTGCAAAATGGAAGAGCTGGTCATTGATATAAGGAAATAGGAAAGAGCACATGCCTCTGTAGGTGGAGATCCTTGAGAGCTTCAGGTTCATAGGTGTAAATGTCCTGGTCCAACCACTTGGATGCTACATCCAAGAAAGCACATCAGCGCTTCCAGTTGTTCAGAAGGCTAAGGAGATTCAGCTCGTCCTTCTGAACACTCGCTATCTTTCAGCGAGCATCCTATTCAGATTGGATAAGGCAAGAACTTGGTAGAGTAACCGCTCTGTTCAAGACGGTTGGCAACTGCAGAGGGTTGTGGACTCGGTCCAACCCATCTCAGAAACTAGCCCCCCCCCCCCCCCCCCCCACTGGCTTTGACTACTGCCCCGGGAATCCAGCTAACACCATCAAGTACACTCCCCCACTTCACCTTGGACAGCCTCACGTCTTCCCCCCTCCCTTCAGACAGACATCAGATTCAAGAATAGCTACTTCTCTTCAACCACTCAGTTCTTCAACCAACCTGCACATTTAAGTCGCAGTTAAACCATGGCCACTTTGCGCTAAAATGGACAATTTTTTTGGTTCCACTTGTGTTCTCTTGTAAAAATTTATCATTAATTTATGTTTTTTTGTGAATGCTACTTATATGATTCTGCTGCAAGTAACCTTTTCATTGCATCTGTGCATACATGAACTTGTGCAGATGACAATAAACTCGACTCTGCCTTTGAACCTACTCAGAAGACGTAGAGTCATAGAAAAGTACAGCACAGAAAGAGGCCCTTTGGCCCTTCTAGTCCATGCCAAACCATTTAAACTGCCTTCTCCTAACGACCTGCATCAGGACCATAGCCCTCTGTACCCCTACCACCCATGTATCGATCCAAACTTCTCTTAAAGATTGAAATTGAGCTCACATCCATTACTTAGGCTGGCAGATCATTCCACATTCTTATGACCTGAGTGAAGAAGTTTCCCCTCATGGTCCTTTTTACCTTTCACCTTTAACCCATAATCTCTAAGTGTAATCCTACCCAGCCTCAGTGGAAAAAGCCTGCTTGCATTTACCCTATCTATACCTCTCCTAATTTTGTATACCTCTATCGAATTTTCTACATTCCAAGGAACCTATTCAATCGCTCCTTATAACTGAAGTTTTCCAGACCCGGCAACATCCTCGTAAATTTCCTCTGCACTCTTTCAACCTTGTTTACATCTTTCCTATAGGTAGGTGACCAAAACTGCACACAGTACTCCAAGTTAGGCTTCACCAATGTCTTATACAACTTCAACCCATCTCCTGTACTCATAAATTTGATTTATGAATACCAATGTGCAAAAAGTTTTCTTCACGGCCTCATCTATCTGTGACAGCACTTTTAATGAATTATGGACCTGTATTTCCAGATCCTTTCGGTTTGCCACACTCCTCAATGCCCTACCATTCACTGTGTAAAATCTATCCTGGTTGGTCCTACCAAGGGCAACACCTCGTACTTCTCAGCATTAAATTCCATCTGCCATTTTCAGCCCATTTTCTAGTTGATCCAGATCCCACTGCAAGCTCTGATGGTCTTCCTCACTGTTCACTACACCCCAAGTCTTGGTTTCATCCGTAAATTTGCTGATCCAGTTAACCACATTAGCATCCAGGTCATTGATGACAAACAACAAACCCAGCACCGAACCCTGCTGCTCTCCTCTAGTCTCAGGCCTCCAGTCAGAGAGACAACCATCTACTACCACCCTCTGGCTTCTCCCACAAAACCAATGTCAAATCCAATTTAATACCTCATCTTGAATGCCAAGCAACTGAACCTTCTTAACCATCCTCCAATGCGGAACTTTGTCAAATGCCTTACTAAAGTCTACTGCCTTGCTTTCATCAACTTTTTGTCCCTCTTCCCTCCGAGAGAAGGTTCGGGAGCTTGAAGATTCGTACGGCCAGAGTTGGGAACAGCTTCTTTCCAACTGTGATAAGACTGCCGAACGGACCCTGACCCGGATCTGGGCCGTACCTTCCAAATATCTGGACCTGACTTGCACTACCTTACTTTCCCTTTTCTATTTTCTAATTATGATTTATAATTTTTATTTTTATTATATTTACTTCGATTTGTACTTCAGGGAGCGTGAAGCGCAGAATCAAATATCGCTGTGATGATTGTGCGCTCTAGTATCAATTGTCTGGTGACAATGAAGTAAACTTTCCTGGTAACTTCCTTGAAAAACTCTATAAGAATGGTTCGACATGACCTACCATGCACAAAGCCATGCTGACTATCCTAATCAGTCCACGTGTATCCTAGTACATATATTTCCAGTCCCTTAGAATACCGTCAAATAACTTTCCCACTACTGATGTCAGGCTCACCAGCCTATAACTTCCTGGTTTACTTTTAGAGCTTTTCTTAAACAGCAGAACAACATTATCTATCCTCCAGTCCTCTGGTATCTCACCTGTCACTAAGGACGATTGAAATATCTCTGCCAGGGCCTCGGCAATTTCTGCACAGGGTTCGAGGGAACACCTTGTTAGGCCCTGGGGATTTATCCACCCTAACTTGCCTCAAGACAGCAAACACCTCCTCCTCTGTAATCTGTAAAGGTCCACAAAGTTGATGCCACTTTGCCTCACTTCTGTAGACTCTGTCTCCATTTCCTGAGTAAATACAGATGCAAAATATTATTTAAGATCTCCCCCATTTTTTTGGTGAAATACATGACTCAAAGAAAGGAAGAGTCCAATGATCAGTGTTGGCTATTCAGTAGTTAGCTGGAAAAGTTAACTTGGGTATGTTAATTATCTTATTGCCTTAATAATGGAGGGATATAAAGAGATCAAGTACACATGAAGCTTAGGGATCTGAGATCAGAGAACTTGCCAAGAATTGGGACCATCAAGAAAAGGGAAAGGTATAGATTAGGGATTCCCAACCATTTTTATGCCATGGACCGAGATGATCTCAGGTTGGGATCCCCTGGTGTAGATTACAGAAGTTGTCTGTCCATTAGTGATACACACATATGGTAGTACCACTGTCAGCTGTCAATCACTAACCCTGTATAAAAAACACTATTCTCACTCCGTGTGTCATGGGCACTAGCCTCCCCTCCATCGAGGGCATCTTCAAAAGGCCATGCCTCAAAAAGGTGGTGTCCCTCATTGAAAACCCTCACCACCCAGGACATGCACTCTTCTTAATACTACCATCAGAGGGGAGGTACAGAAGACCCTCACTCAATAGTTTAGGAACAGTTTCGTCCCCTCCGCCATCAGATTTCTGAATGGACAATGGTGCCTGGAGACTAGTTAGAGCACTCCACAAAGGACGTCGAGGGGAAGTTTTTGCTGAGGCCATGTTAGAAGTATTATGTAACGTAGGAGGTCTGCTGACACAGAAATGAACATACATGTAGAAAACAGAACAGGCTCTTTGGCCCACAATGTTGTGGCAAACCAATTAAATTAGTAACAGAATGGCTAACTAAACTAATGGACAGGCTAAGACTTGATTTCTTGAGAGATAAACTTATAGAGATGTATAAAAACATGAATGAACTCCAGACCTGGGGAATCAAGAACTAGAAGGCACAGGTTTAAGGTGAGAGGGAAAAAATATAATAGGAACCTAAGGGCAGGTTTTTTAAAACACCATGATTGGTACGCACACTTCTCAATCTCCTAGGTTGTAAGGAAACAAGTTCTATTCCATCAGTGCTCTCCCACTAACTCAGAGCTGAGAACCATTGTGGGATATTTTATACCAGGTCTTCGGGTTAACATCCTGCTGAATGCTCCACTCGCTGGGAGAGGGCGGTGTCATTAGAGATACAGTCTGTGAATCAAAATGACGCTCAAGTCAGAGGGATTGAATCTTCTGCACACTATAAAGAAAACCATGACAATGAAGAGATGAATCAACTTCTTTTAGGTCTTTTACATGTGATTTTGGAACTGTCAGAGCCCGTGATTTGCAATTTGGAGATCATTTGGGTATTTCAGTGCCGTGCAGTCTCCAAGGTGACTCTGGGAGGCAGAGGTAGCGTGTGGGAATCTCATGGTGAGGAGGCTGCAGGACGGAGTGTGAGCCGGTGCTTGACTCCACTTTGCCGACTAAAGCGACAAGGGAGATTGAAACATCGAGGTGAACGCAGAGGGTGAGTGCCAGCTGCCTGCATTTTTATTGCTGGTGGGATCACTCTGCTATGGAGAGAAGAGACTGCCTTTTGATTATTGGTGGGATTATTCCGCTATAGAGAGGGGAGACTGCCTTTTGATCATTGGTGGGATTATTCCGCTATAGAGAGGGGAGACTGCCTTTTGATCACTGGTCGGATCACTCTGCTATGGAGAGGGGAGACTGCCTTTTGATCATTGGTGGGATTATTCCGCTATGGAGAGGGGAGACTGCCTTTTGATCACTGGTCGGATCACTCTGCTATGGAGAGGGAAAGGTCCGCTGCTGGGTCCGGAGAATGTTACCCAGGTTTTCTGCATTTTGGATGTGGACTTGGACTATAGACTTTTCCCAGTCTTATGGCTTTTTTTTTAATATTCTGTGTTTTTCACCCGATCTTTCTCATTTTTTTGTGTGTTAGGGAGGGGGATTTGGGTGTCAACGTCGCTGTTCAGTTTCTGTTTGATTTATGAGTGGAGAGGAGGGACTTGGGGGCTGATGATCGTGCTGTCGTTCTTTTCTTTCTTGGTTCTGTGACTATCTGGAGAAGAAGAATTTCTGAGTTGTGTACTTTGATAATAAATTAACTTTTGAGCCTTTGAAACCACGAACTTGCACTTGGTGAAACAGACGTAGCTCAGTTTGAGATTTGTTACGTCACCAAAGACTAGCAAATTTCTACAGATGCGCCATGGAGAGCATTCTAACTGGCTGCATCACTGTCTGGTGCGGAGGGGCCGCTGCACGGGACTGGAAAAAGCTAAAGAGGATTGCAAGCTAAGCCAGCTCCATCACTGGCACCAGCATCAAGGACATTTTCAAAAGGCAATGCCGCAAGAACGCAGCATCCATCATGAAGGACCCCACCCCCCAGTACATACCCTTTTCTCATTAATACCATCAGGGAAGAGGCACAGGGGCCTGAAAACACACACTCAATGTTTTAGGAACAACTTCGTCCACTCCACCATCAGATTTCTGAACAGTCCATGAATACCACCTCACTGTTTTTTCAAACAACAACACACACAAAATGCTGGTAGAACACAGCAGGCCAGGCAGCATCTATAGGGAGAAGCAATGTCGACGTTTCGGGCCGAGACCCTTCATCAGGACTAACCGAAAGGAAAGACAGTAAGAGATTTGAAAGTAGAGGGGGGAGGGGGAAATACGAAATGATAGGAGTAGACCGGAGGGGGTGGGATGAAGCTAAGAGCTGGAAAGGTGATTGGCGAAAGTGACACAGAGCTGGAGAAGGGAAAGGATCATGGGACGGGAGGCCTCAGGAGAAAGAAAGGGGGGGGAAGCACCAGAGGGAGATGGAGAACAGGCAAACAACTAAATATGTCAGGGATGGGGTAAGAAGGGGAGGAGGGGCATTAACGGAAGTTAGAGAAGTCAATGTTCATGCCATCAGGTTGGAGGCTACTCTAAGCATGAATCATTTACTCTATGTGCTGGTCTGGAATCGCTGCTGAATGCTGGTTTGCTGCACCATTTACATACATTAACTGCATATATTAGGCCAGCATCGTGGCACAATGGTTAACAGAACACTATTAATAACACCAACAACCACTGCGGGTAAAGTGTTTGTACATTCCATATGTAAATCAAGAGCAAGCGATTTCAAAGTACATTTATTATCAAGCAATGTATAAATTATCCAAGCTAGTGACTTGTTGGCTTACGGGCAGCCACAAAGCAAGGAACACAAAAGAGCCCAATTAAGAAAAATAAAGACCAACACCCAATGTGCAGAGAAAGAGGGAAAAAAGATATAAATCACACAAACAGCAGAAGTGAGCAACAATATTCCTAACTGAAGTGAGTCCTTAGATCCGAAACCTGGAGCAGCCCCGGGCTAGGGCCAAGCCTCAGTATCGGTCCATCAGTTTCCCAGCATGGAGCGCAGCAGTCATAGCCTCAGTGCCCATGGAGAGAGGAGTGAACGTTGTGGAAGAGTGAGCAGAGTCCACTCTGGCCTCCAATCCCAACGCCGTCTTGCCAATATATTACCGTAGATTCCGGATTTTAAGCCGCTACTTTTTTCCCACATTTTGAACAGCTTTGAACTTTGTGGCCTTTAAAACGGAGCGGCTAATACATGATTTTTTTTCATGCCGCCGAAAACATTTTGCCTCGTAACAGTAGACCAATAAAATTGATGAGTAGTTCACAGAGGTCCAATGAAATTGTATGATAAATCAAGCGCACTTTCACAATTAAATTATTGTAAATCAGTCATTTGTACTCACCCTCATCAACATGGAAAACACTCGAAGAAAAGCATTGTGCTGCCTTTATGGCAGTTATTTAGTTTATAATATTTTCGCTTAGTAATTCATTTTCTAGTTAAAGTTAGAAGAGTTTTAACTATATTTGTTTTCTGTACTACATCGCGGGATGCTATGACGTCACACCCGGTTTCGCCGCGTCTTGTGGGAAAAATGCCGTTTGCGATAAACGGGAAGGAGGGGGCATTAGACCCGAGCAAAACGCTGCTTTTAAATGCCGTTTGCGATAAAACGGGACGGCGGGGGGGGAGCGGCGGAGCGAAAACGCTGCTTTTAAGTTAAAGGCGATCAATAACTTTTCCTGGTAGGCTGCAGTATATATATTTTTTACCAGTCGTTAGGAGATATTGGAATGTTGTTCAGTAAAGAAGTATACGCAACGTATATTTAAAAGTAGCCGCGTTACGGGCACGGTTCGAAAAAAAGCATTTGCAATATGTATTTGTTTTTGTTACCATATGGATTTAATTAAAAGTTAAAAAATCCTCACGTGTAATATCTTTCTGTGTAAATATCTCATATTACAACGTGGGACACCTGCGGCCGAAAATCCGGTGCGGCCTAAAATCCGGTGCGGCCTTTACAAGTAAAAAATTGATTTTATTTCTAAAATTAGAGCCAGCGGCTTTTAATCAGGTGCGCTCTGTAGTCCGGAATCTACGGTACTTAAATTGTACAAACAGTGTATCATACCTTGCACTAGGACCCAGGCACCACTACCGCGAAAGGCTCGCGGCCTGGAACACGCCACCCGGCAATGCGCTCCAAGGATAACTAGGGAACGGGTAGGACCACTCAAGGATAAAGAGGGGAACATTTGCTTGGCCGTGGCGAATGTGAGTGAGTATTTTACTTCAGCATTTATCAAGGAAAAGGACATGGAGAACCGAGAGATCAGTGCTGAGTGTGTAAATATGTTAGGGCATTTAGAGGTCCAGAAGGAGGAGATGCTGGGTCTCCTAATGAGTATTAAGGTGGATAAATCCCCAGGATTTGATGGGATTTACCCCAGATTATTGAGGGAGCCAAGAGATGAGATTGCTGGATTATCTCATATCCTCTCCAGGTGTAGGCGAGGTCCCAGAGGACTGGTGAGTGGCTAATGTATTCTATTTAAGAAGGGAACAAGGGAAAGTCCTAGAAACTATAGACCAGTGAGTCTCACGTCAGCTGTAGGGAAATTCTTCGGGATAGGATATATGAGCATTTGGAAACTTACTGCCTTATTAAGGAGAGCTAGTGGGCCAGGACATGTCTTACCAACTTGATTGAGTTTTTTAACAAGGTGACGAGAGATTGATGAAGGGAGAGCAATGGCTGTTACCTACATGGATCTTAGTAAGGCACTTGAAAAGTTCCTCATTGGAGCTGATCCAGAAGATTAGGATGCATGGGGTTTGCGGCGAATTGGCTGTTTGGACTCAGAACCGGCTTACACATAGAAGACAGAGAATAGTGGTTGAAGGGATTTATTTGAGCTGGAGGTCTGTAATTACTGGTGTTCTACAGGGATCTGTGCTGGGACATCTGCTGTTTGCGATGAATATAAATGATCTGGGTGAAAATGCAGATGTAAATGTAAATGTGGATTAGTAAGCTTGCAGGTGATACCAAGATTGGTGGAGTTGTAGGTAGTGTAGAAGACTGGCAAAGAATACAGCAAGATATAGATCAGTTGCAGATATGGGCAGAGAAATGGACTTGAACCCAGATAAATGTGAGGAGTTTTACCTTGGTAGGCCAAATGCAAGGACAGGACTCTTAACAGTGTTGCTGAGCAGAGAGATCTTGTGGTCCACGTTCATAGCTCCTTGAAAGTGGCAACACAGGTTTATAAGGTGGTTAAGAGGCTAATAGAATGCTTGTTTTTATTAGTCGAGGCATTGAGTTCAAAAGTCAGGAGGCTATGTTGCAACTTTTAAAAGTCTGGTTAGGTCACATCTGGACTATTGCATACACTTCTGGTTGCCCCACTATAGGAAGGATGTCGAGGCTTTGGAAAGGGTGCAGAAGAGGTTTACCAGGATGCTGTCAGGTTTAGAAGCCATGGGGTATCATGAGAGGCTGCACAAACTTGGGTTGTTTTCTCTGGAGCAGCAGAGGCTGAGGGGAGATCTGATAGAGGTTTATAAGATTATGAGAGGCATAGACTGAGCAGACAAAGAGTATCTATTTCCCAGGATAGAAATATCTAATACCGGAGGGCATGCATTAAAAGTGAGTGGGTAGGTTTAAGGTGATGTGAGGGGTAAGTTTTTTACTCAGAGAGTGGTGGATGCCTGGAATGGACTGTCTAGTATGGTGGTAGGGGCTTTTGAGAGACATTTATATAGGGACATGAATTTGAGAAAGATGGAGGGATTTAGACATTGTGTAGGTAGGAGGGATTAGTTTTTTTTTGGGGGGGGGGTTTGAGCTGGTTCAGTACAACACTATGGGCGAAAGGGCCTATTCCTGTTCTGCTCATGACCACGTGGGTATCCTCTGGGAGCTCCGATTTCCACCCACAGTCCAAAGAAATATGGGTTAGTAGGTTAGAGGGTGCAATTGAGTGGGGTGGGCTCATTGGGCTGGAAGGGTATGTTGTTATGCTACATCTCTAAATAAAATATAAAATAAGAGCAAGTAACAACTGAGCAGGTGCTTACACTTCAGTGTATTGGCTTCTACTCACTGGGGTTTAGAAGAAATGAGCGGGGGTCTCATTGAAGTTTATCGAATATTAAAAGAACTAGATAGGGTGGATGTAGAAAGGATGTTTACAATAGTGGAGGAGTCTAGGATCGCAGTTTCGGAACTGAGAGAAGTCCCTATAGAAAGACTTATTACCTTGGAACTTCTGCTGGCGTCTCTGTAGCTCTGGATTTTTATGGGATGGGGTCGCTAGCACCTTGCCCACCCCTCGTCCTTTTGAAGTCAGGCTTGGGACTGCCCGTGGCAGAGTTTTTAGAAGAGAGGTGAGGAGGAATTTCTTCAGCCAGAGGGTGATGAGCCTATGAAATTTCTTGCCACATACGCTGTAGAAGCCAAGTCATAGTGTATATTTAATGCAAAGATTGATAGGTTCTTGATTAGTCGAGGCGTCTAAGGTTACGGGGAGAAGGGAGGAGAATGGGGTTGTGAGGGATACTAAATTAGTCATGAGTGAATGGCAGAGCAGACTCAATGGGCTGGATGGTCTAATTCTGTTTCTATGGCTTATGGTCTTAAAGCAAAGAATTGGCAGTTCTGGAATCACAATAGGAAAGGGAACTTCTAAAATGGTGGGGGTTGCAATGGAGTCTATAAAAGTCACGAAATCTAATGGAGGAAAAATCAGTTCAAATATCTCAAAACAAATGGCCACCTCATAAATTAGAGCAGACAGACAAGTGGGCAGAAAGTAACGAGAATGAAATGCAGACACACCCAGCAATGGAGCACAAAGTACATACCTACAGGTTAGATGAGTGGGTAGAAAGTTTGTGGAGTTACAGACCATCCCGACGCATTTCAAACTATTCAAAGTCAGTAAGAAGGAAAAGATGGAGTACAATGGTAAGCTAGCCAATAATATTAAAGAGGAAACCAAAAGTTTCTTCAGATACATGAAGTGCCAAAGAGAGGCAAGAGTGGATATCGGACCACTAGAAAATGATGCAGGAGAGGTATTAATGGGGGTCAAGGAAATGGCAAACGAACCAAGTAAATATTTTGCGCCAGTCTTCACTGTGGAAGACACTAGCAGTATGGTGGAAGTTCGAGATTTGTCAGGGGTCAGAAGTGTGTGAAGTTGCCATTACTAGGGAGGAGGTTCTTCTGAAACTGAAAGGTCTGAAGGCAGGTAAGTCACCTGGACTAGATGGTGTACAACCCAGGGTTCTGATATAGGTGGCTGAAAAGATTGCAGAGGCATTAGTAATGACCTTTCAAGAATCACTAGATTCTGGAATGGCTCCAGAAGACTTGAAAACTATAAACATCACTCCACTCTTTAAGAAGGGAGTGAGGCAGAAGAAAGGAAATTATAAGCCAGTTAATCTGACCTCAGTGGTTGGGAAGCTGTTAGAGTTGATTGTTAAGGATGAGGTTTCAGGGTACTCGGAGGCACGTGATAAGGAGGCTGTAGTCAGCATGGTTTCCTCAAGGGAAAATCTTGCCCAACAAATCTGTCGGACTTCTTTGAAGAGATTACAAGCAGGATAGACAAAGGAGAATCAGCTGATGTTGTGTGTTTGGATATTCAGAAGGCCTTTGATAAGATGCCACACGTGAGGCTGCTTAACCAGCTACTAGTCAATAGTATTACAGGGAAGATACTATCATGGATAGATCACTGGGTGATTGGCAGGGGGCAAAGAGTGGGAATAAAGGGAGCCTTTTCTGTTTGGCTGCCAGTGACTAGTGGTGTTCCACAAGGGTCTGGGTTGGGACCACTTCTTTTTAATGACAATGATTTTGATGATATAATTGTTGACTTTGTTACAAAGTTTGCGGACGATACAAAATAGGTGGAGGGGCAGGTAGTTTTGAGGAAGTAGGGAGGCTACAGAGGACTTAGACAGATTAGGAGAATAGGCAAAAGAATGGCAGATGCAATACAGTGTCGGGAAGTGTATGGTTATGCACTTTGGTAGAAGAAATAAAAGGGTAGACTATTTTCTAAATGGAGAGAAAAGTCAAAAACCTGAGGTACAAAGAGTCTTGGGAGACCTTGTGCAGGGTTCCCAGAAGGTTAATTTGCAGATTGAGTTGAGGAAGGCTAATGCGATGTTAGCATTCATTTCAAGAGGACACGAATATGCAAACAAGGGTATAATGTTTGCATTAATGTTTGCACTGGCAAGGCCTCACATGGAGTATTGTGAGCAGCTTTGGGCTCCTTATCTCAGAAGGGATATGCTGATGGTGGAGAGGGTTCAAATGAGGTCACAAAAATGATTCCAGGATTGAATGGCTTGTCATATGAAGTGTTTGATGGTTCTGTCCGGCATTCACCAGAATTCAAAAGAACAAGGGGTGGTGACCTAATTGAAATTTATCTAAGTTTGAAAGGCCTTGATAGTGTGGATGTTTCTTGTGGAAGGTGAATCTAGGACCAAAGGACACAGCCTCAGGATAGAGGGGTGTCCTTTTAGAACGGAGATGAGGAGGTATTTCCTTAGCCAGCGAGTGGTGAATCTGTGGAATTTGTTGCCACAGGCAGCTGAGGAGACCAAATGTTTACATATATTTAAGGCAGAAGCTGATAGATTCATGATTGGTCAGGGCACGAAGGGATACAGGGAGAAAGCAGGAGTTTGGGGCTGAGAGGAAAAATGGATCACCATGATGAAATGGCAGAACAGACTTGATGGGCTGAATGGCCTAATTCTTATGGTCTAAATCATGAGATATAGGAACAGAACTAGGGATACTGGCTAAGTACTAAAGACCTGTACTGATCAATTGGCCGGAGCATTCACTGAGATCTCTAACCTGTCACTTCGGCAGTGTGTGGTACCCACCTGCATCAAGCAGGTCTCAATTATACCATTGCCCAAGAAGAGCATGGTGGCCTGCCCCACTGAGTATCAGCCAGTAGCACGTACATCCACAGTGATGAAGTGTTTTGAGAGGTCGCTGATAAAACACATCAACTCCTGCCCGAGAAGCAACTTGGATCCGCTCCATTTTGCCGACAGGAGCAACAGGTCAACAGCAGATGCCATCTCATTGGCTCTTCACTCAACCCTGCAACATCTGAACAGCAAAGATGCATACATCAGGATGTTCTTTATGGACTACAGCTCAGCATCTGCAAGACTATTCAGTAAGTTCCAAGACCGTGGCCTCAATACCTCCTTGTGCAGTCGGATCCTCAGTTTCCTCTCTTGCAGACCTCAGTCAGTTCAGATTGGCAACATCTCTTCTTGATCTTCCAGTCAAGATGGTGCCAGCATGCAATGCTCCCTCGACATCTTCCAGATAGCAAACGAAAGTATCCTCTTTACATCTTTTATGCCTGTTTTTCTCCTTAAATGTGTTTCTGGAACTATTACAGTTTGGAAATTGTTTGAGTGATCCAGCACTTTACTATCGCCGAGAAGATTCCAGGAAGCAAGTGTGTACTTGGACGGCCTCGATGTGCAGGAACTTTGAGGTGGGGCGTGAGCAGATGTTCAACTCCATTTCTCTGTTTAAAGTGTTCATGAATCGCTGATTAAAGTGTTGGGGCAATTTGAGACTTCAAATGCAGAAGGTGATTAAGAATTTCAGCACCGACTGCCTGCCTTTTGATCACTGCTGGCGGAGTCCATGAGCAGCGTATCATGGTGAGGCTCGCTGTGGCAGGCGGGTAGGCCTCTTTGCCTTGTGTGGTGTCCCTCCCTTTCGATGAATGTCGGTGATATCGGAGGATGGTATCGTGGTTCTACATTTATGGACTGTGGACTCTTTCAGACTTACGGTTTTTATATTCTGCACTTTTAAAAAAAATCACCTGTTCTTTTTGCGTTTTGTTCTGGAGATGAGGGTGTTTGGGGTTAGTTTTTTGTCCAGAGGAGGGGCTTTTTTTGGGGGTCTGATGTTCCCGCCTGTTATATTTTGTGCAAGGGAAGGGGCAATTTGGGGGAGGGAGTTGAGGATCAGGATACCGTTCTTTATTGTACAGGGGCTAGGGGTGTGGGTTTGATGTTTCTGCCTGAACAACTTTCATGTTCTTTGCTTTGTGGCTATCTGGAGAAGACAGATTTCAGAGTTGTACTGGGATACATGCTTTGATAATAAATGATCCTCTGAACCTTCCGCGATCTCCACCACAAGGCTGGGTGCTCTCTGCTCTCCTCGCTTTACACTTATGACTGTGTGGCAAAGCACAACTCCAATTCCATATTTAAGTTTGCTGACAAAAACCACAGTCATTGGACAAATCAAAGGTGGTGATAAATCGCCTTATAGGAGTGAGATTGAAAAGCTGGCTGAGTTGTGCCATTAACAACAGCTTCTTAGTCAATGTCAGCAAGACCAATAACCTGAATATTGACTTCAGGAAAAGAAAACCAGAGGTCCATGAGCCAGTTCACATTGGAGAATTAGAGGTGAAGAGGGTTAGTAGATTTAAGTTCCTCGGTGTTTTACTTCAGAGGACCTGTCCTGGGCACAGCACGCAAGTCCAATTACGAAGAAAGCACAGCATCACCTCCACTTACTTAGGAGTAAGCAGAGATTTGGAATAACATATAAAACTTTGACAAACTTCTATAGATGTGTAGTGGAGGGTATATTAACTGGCTGCATCACAGCCTGGTATGGAAACACCAATGCTTTTGAACATAAAAACCTACAAAAAGTAGTGGATATGGCTCAGTCCATCATGGATAAAGATGGGCGCATCTATGTGAAATACTGTTGTAGGAAAGCAGCTTCCATGATCAGGGACCCCCAACTATCCAGGACATGTTCTCTCAGGAACAGCAATGTGTTGTTAAGTGCCTTGCTCAAGGACACAACGCGCTGCCTCAGCTGAGGCTTGAACCACTGACTTTCAGATCACTAGACCGATGCCTTATCCACTAGGCCGCGCGCCAACACAATTTATTGAGTACTGAATGTACACAAGAAAACGAGTCCCAGGGTTTTATAGTGACATAGATGTACTTTGATAGTATATTTACTTTGAACTAAGTATTGTGGGTTCCATCTGCTCTGTGTGGATGAGTTCAAGGAGTCAATGAGAAGGCGACAATGAGAAATAAAATATAACAAAGCTTCTCACAAGTGGTGTTAAACCGGTGATCACCACCAGCAGTAGGACCCTGGTCCAAAATTCAGATTACATATCTAAATGTCAGTTCAGGATATGGAGAAATATCTCTTTCCCACTAGCTCACATATAACAAACAGACAAGAGCCTTGTGCCGCTGCCAAAGAATTGTGAACTCCCACAAGGGAAATTCCACATGTTTATTGGAACACTGAACAAGGCACTATTTATTTATTTTTAAAAAAAACGTTCAAGAGCATAGACACTTTAAGTACACTTTATAACCTAGTGGAAATACTTTAATTATTTAATATATTACTGACAGTATAAACACGAGACCCAAGATATAAAATTGGCTTGGAGGGAGGAGGAAGAACAAAGAGGGTGGTAGTGGAGGGCTGTTCAAATTAGAGGACTCTGGCCAGTGGTGTAATACAGAGGTCAGTGCTGGGTCGACTGTATCTGCATTGATGATTTGAATGAGAAGGCAAGTGGTAGGTTTAACACCATAGTTAGCATAGTGAACAGTAAGAAGGCGATGTAAGGTTACATCAGGATCTAGAACCTGGGGTCCGTGGACCTCTCGTTAATGGTAGGGGTCCAAGGTATAAAAGTGGTTGGGAACGCCTGATCTGGATCAACTGGGAAAGAGGACCAAGAAATGGCCAATGGAATTTAACTCAGACAAGTAAGTATTGTGTGCAGTTCTGGTCGTCTGCCTCCAGGAAAGAGTGAAAGAGTGCAGAGAAAAGTTACGAGGATGTTACTGGGAATTGAGGGCCTGAGTTATAGGGAAAGGTGGAAAAGGTTAAGAGCTCATTCCATAGGAGAGTGAGAGATTTGATAGAGCTATAGCAAATTATGATGGGTACAGATAGGTTCAATGCAAGCAGGCTTTTTCCACTGAGGTTGTAGGTTCAGGTCAAAAGGTGAAATATTTAAAGGGAATAGACAATAGGTGCAGAAGTATCTGAGGGAGAGCTTCTTCACTCACAGGGTGGTGCAAGTGATTTCAACTGCAACATTCAAGAGGAATTTGGAGAAGTAGATGGATGGAAGGGTGATGAAGGGTAATGGTCCAGGTACATGTCGATTGGACTAGGCACAATAACTGTTCAGCATTGTCTAGATGGGCTGAAGGGCCTGTCTGCACCAGAGTGATCCATGACTCTAAGTACAGAGTGCTGCATTTTAGGAAGTTAAACCAGAGAAGGACTTACAAAATGAATGGCAGGGCAACATTGTAAAACAAACACTTAGGACACAAGAACATAATCCCTGAAAATGGTGCCAATTGCCTTATCAGTCAGGGTTTTGAGTGCAACAGTTAGGATGTCATGCTGTGGAGCTGCACATTTTTGCGACCACATTTGCCACATTATTTATAGCTTTGGCTGCAATATTATAGGAATGGTGTGAATAAGCTTAAGAGGACACAAAAGATTTTTCTGGGATTGGAGCCTCAATTATAAAGAGATGGGATAGACTGGGATAGCTTTCCCTGTGTCAGAGGAGGCTGAGAAGCTCAGATAAGGTGGATGGTTAGTCTTTCTCCCCAGGACTGAGAAGTCTAAACCTAGACGGTGTGGATTTAAGGAGGCAGAGAAATAATTTAGAGACCCAGGGTCAAGTTTTTACGCCACACTGAGGGTGGTGGATATACGGAATAAACCAACTGAGGAAATAATAGAGGCAGGCACAGCTTCTTCTCCCAGCCTTAACACCCCGTCTGAATGCCCTGACGCCCCCACCCCCACTCGCACACTCTTATCCTGCACTCGTCACTTTTTATCTTTTATTGCTGCTGTTACACATATTCATATGACTGTTAGTTTTATTATAATAGGGTGGGGATACAGTCCTTAAACTAGAGTGGAGATAAAGTCAAGGGAATCAAGGTCAACAACTGGGAGAAACCGCGGTGAACCTCTCCTGTATGTTTATCGCCAAAGAAACCCAGGAAAGGCTTCTGAACAGGGGCTTCACTTTTGTATTGACTGCAAAGCTCCATAAGGAACTCGGTTCTACAGGAAAGTTAAATTAACAGATTTCTTCGGCCACTCACTCAGATGTCTCCCTGCTGTTAACATGTATGCGGTTAAATGACAATAATCTTGAACTTGAACTTAATTTTGTTAGCGTGAAAAGGTTTTTACTCCATAACGGCCACTGAAACATGAATAACAGGAAGGCTTCCACATGAGAAAGGTAATACTGGGAGAATGAGTTCACCCCATGACAATGTTCACCCCACTCTCCAGCTTACCCGTCTCTGGTTATCGGGAAATCGAAACAGGTGCTCGACAAATGTGTGAATTGGCAGGTGAGGGAACCAACTCCATTTACAGTTAGGGATGGGACACTGAGGAGGTGGAATGCAAAAGGGGGCAAAAGCCTAGCAGGCACGCTTAAGTGTTCAGTTCTTTACAGCAGTGGCCCGGTGATTGGGGACCACTGCTTTACAGAATCCCAGTGAGTTGTACAAGGAACTAAAATAGAAACAGTCCAATCTTCAAAGTCAGATCAAGGCATTCCAAACCGATAAACTATTTACATTGTGGCACTGCTGAAACTCAATTTGTGGTATTATAAAGATAAAATAAAATCTTGCTCTTGCTTTGACCAACAGCTGTTGGTAGGGCACTTGTACTGTTTTCTAGGCATAAAACACCGTGCCACTGTGTCCAAGTCCAGGCCATATCTGTGTACATTGTCTAAACAAAGCATTCACATTACAATTGGAGAGTAGATATAATTAGCTCAAGTGTTGAAAATCATTCATCGATAAGCATGTGAAACGACAGTTAAGCTCTGGACAGGTTTGGGCTGATGATCTGCTGGCCCTAGATAAGCAGGCTCTAGTTGGCAAAGACTTCCCCCATTGGGATCCAGATGTTTTTGCACTGCGTGGCATGGTAGAGGAACTCTTCCCCTGTCCCCTGTTGGGAATTGCGCCAGTCACGTTGGACCCCGTAGTTCAC
Source organism: Hemitrygon akajei (assembly GCF_048418815.1). Taxonomy (NCBI): domain Eukaryota; kingdom Metazoa; phylum Chordata; class Chondrichthyes; order Myliobatiformes; family Dasyatidae; genus Hemitrygon; species Hemitrygon akajei. The sequence goes on from NC_133154.1 coordinate 25,247,412, forward strand.
CCAAGTCTGCTTCAGGTTTTCTGCTGATGACCATTCAACAAACTTTGACCCCTAGAGAAAACAAAGCAGGCATGAATTTTAAGATGCTCTGCAGATGCTGGAAATCCAAAGCAACACGTACAAAATACTGGAGGAACTCAGCAGGACAGGCAGCTTCTAAGGACAGGAATAGACAGTTGATGATTCTGGCTGAGACCCTTCATCAGGACCGGAGATAGAAGCCAGAATAAGAAGGTGGTGGGGTGGGAGGGGTAGGAGTGCAAACTAGAAGGTGATGGGTGAAGCCAAGTGAGTGGGGGGAGTGGGGGATGAAGTTAGAAGCTGGGAGGTGGAAAGGGTAAAGGGCTGAAGAAGAAAGTGTCTGATAAGGGAGGAGAGGACCATGGGAGAAAGTGAAGGACAGCCACCAGAGGAGGTGATAAAACACACGAATTATTTTGTTTTGCAGATATAAGTGAAAGTAGTGATGGGCAACACGACCGCTTGCCACGACCGGTTTGGTGATACAGATTAAGCCAGAGTGACAAAGAGGAACAGTTCTGCGTTATTTTCATATTATTTGGTCACAGTGAAGGGGCATACGTTCAGCGCAATGCTTTACAGCAATCATGATCGGGGATCAACCCCGCCATTGTCAGCAGGGAATTTTTTATGTTCTCCTGCCCCCGTGACATTGTGTGTTTTCTCTGGGTGCTCCAGTTTCCTTCCACATTCTAAAGACACAATATTTAAGGTTAGTGGGGATGCGGTGTTGGCACCGAAAGCATGGCAGTACTTACAGGCTACCCCCAGCACATCCTCAAACTGGGTTGGTTGTTGATACACTGTATGTTTCAATGTGACAAATAAAGCAAATCTTTATCTTTGATAACACTGAGAAAGTCAGTGCTTTAGAAGTCAAGTTTTTAAAATATATGAAATGCCACTGCCAATTAGAATTCATGCCCCAGCAAAGAGTTATGAGCCTTTGGGTTGAAGGATAGATGGATACCAGGAAGAACAAATGCCCTTTAAATGTCATGGAAGTTCTGCTTCTAATAGACCCACCAGACAGCAAGTTCTAGACCTACAGTAACCTTTTGGCGATGTCAAAAGGCGATTTCCTCAACTTCCACTTTAAAGAAAGGATGTGCTGGCATTGAGAAGGTCCAAAGGATGTTCCCATGAATGATCACAGAATTAAAACAGTTAATGTATGAGGAGCATTTGCTGGTTGTGGGCTTGTACTCGCTAGAGTTTAGAAGAATGAGGGCGAGTCTCCTTGAACGCTATCACATATTGAAACGCCTGGACAGAGTTGATGTGGAGAGGACGTTTCCAATAGTGGGAGAGTATAGGAGCAGTGGACCCAGCCTCAGAATAGAAGAACATTCCTTTAGAAAGAGATGAGGAGGAATTTCTTTAGCCAGAAGGTGGTGTATCTGTGGAATTTATTGCCTTAGATGGTTATGGAGGCCAAGTCATTGGGCATATTTAAAGTGGTGGTTGATAGGTTCTTGATTAGTAAGGATGTCAAAGGTTATGGGGAGAAGACAGGAGAATGGGATTGAAAGGAAAAATAAATCAACTGTGATGGAATGGTGTAGCAGACTAGATGGGCTGAATGGCCTAATCCTGCTCCAGTGTCTTAAGGCCTATAATCCTTCAACTAATTATCTTTAAAGGTTGCAGACTCTCACCAGGATGCTGCCCGGATTAGAGTATAAACTATAAAAAGAGGTTGGATGCATTTTCGGTGTCAGAGTCTGAGGGAAACTTGATAGAAGTTTATTAGATTATGAGAGGCAGAGACAGGGTAGATAGGATCTTTTACCCACAGTACAAATCTCAAACAATGAAAAAAAAGTCAAACTGATTCAAGGACAATCACTGAAGCGGAGCTAAAGTTGGCGGCTTCTCCCAGCTCACCAACGAAGCAGTCAAATTCTTCCTATTCTAATGTCTCTACTTTCCTTGAGACTGAGGCTGAAGTCCCAGTGGGATCTTTTGTCTACAGCATCACTCAAAGACCGCAGTTCTGTGCGGCAGCACGTTGCCATTCTTGGAAATGGCCGATTGGCTGCGTTTTGCCACGTCAAGGTTTGGCCTGAAAGTCAGGCGACTTCAAGGAGACCCCGTGGACATGAATTTTCGCTGGTGTCACATGCTGAAATGTAGCAGGAGCCAGAACGTTGTAGGCAGCGAGAGTGGCTGTCGGAAGGCTCTGCATTTGAGTAATCGATTTGCTGATTCTCGAGTCGGGGAATTCTAAATAAATAAAAGCATCTCTTCAGATTGACTAACATCAAAATAGCGACTGCTGTCTCTCGCTTGTTAGTGAGAGAGAGTGCCTGTGAACAGTTAGTTTTTGATAGACTGTAGACCACGGGCTCTCTTTGGGGGCATTGCTTTTGCTTGCATGGTGGGTGGTGGGAATGATGATGCTTTATATTAGGATAAATGAGGGGGAAGGATTGGATGCTGCTTGTGTGTGGGAGGGGTCCTTGGGGTTCTTCATTCTTTGGGTTTTTTTCCTTCTGTTTCGAGGAGGTCTGCAGAGAGTAAGAATCTCAAGTTGTATATTGTACACATTCTCTGATATTAAAAATGACGTGCATTTAAGGCAACAGGAGGAGAGCTTAAAGGAGATGGGTAACACATGCTTTCATTTTACAGAGAGAGGGGCAGGCAACTGGAACAGGCTGCAATTGGTCGTGGTGGAAGCAGATACGATAGTGGTGTTTAAGAGGCTGTTAGACACACTGATATACAAGGAATGGACGAATATGGATCATGTGCAGAGGGAAGAGATTTAGTTTAATTTTGCATTGTATTCAGTGTAGGCTTTTGTGGGCAATAATGTCCTTCTTATTTACTTTCTCTCGGCCTCTAGCAGTTTGTACACTTTTGATTAAATCCCACCACAGGCCATCTTGATTCTAAAGAGAGCAACCGCAACCTAAGCAATCTTATAAGAACAGGAGATTTTGCAGATGCTGGAAATCCAGAACATTACACACAAAATGCTAGAGGAATTCAGAGGGTCAGACAGCACCTGTGGAAAGGAATAAAGAGCAGATATTTCAGGCTGAGATCCTTCATCAGGACTCAAGAAGCTAGCTGCACCCACATCCTGGTAAAGGACAAGTGAAATCTCTTCGGCGATGGCAGCCAAGCATTGTGGGGAAACAGCCGCAAGCCAGCGCCTTGCACAGAGATTAAATGCTGCAAGTGTCAGGACCTGACCTACATTGTAGCAAGAAAAATGAATCTGGGCACCGAGTCAACATTCAATAGGGGAACTACACAAGCTACTTGCATTAAGCATGCAAGATCAGATGTCACCTCGTGCAAGCACAAAAATACCACAGGAGAACTGAGGTAATATCAAGTTTAGAAGTAAAATGAACCCAGCACAAGTCTAGTCTTCAAACATTTCTTCAAAGATGTCAGCCTTCAATTACCTTTACAGTGGGGGCAAATAGAAGAAATGGGAACACTCTCACCCTGACAGAGATGATTGACTACTCACCATGGTCAATGAATAAGCAGTTCTCAATGGGAAGTAGGCTGCACGTGTTGTGAGCCAATAGTTTGCTGTAGTTCATGCAGGGTCAGATACCCTTACATAACTCATTCAGTCTAGGACTGTTATAGCACAAGAGACAACTTCACACCCCGTGACACTTGCTCGTAGATCCTCTCTATCCGTCCCATTCACTGGCAACTTCTTCCACTGCCTTTTATGTGCTTAATGTCCATCCAAACCTCTTGTGAAGGCACTGGCGAAGTCCATTTTCAACATGCTTTTACGTAGTAACCTCCAGATCACAACTACTCTGAGAGGAAAGTTTTTTTTCCATATAGGAGAGATTGAGTAGCCTAGGACAAAACTGACTGGAATTCAGAGGGGATCTTATAGAAACATATAAGATAATAAAAGGGATAGATACAATAGATGCAGGAAATTTGTTTCTACTGATAAGTGAGACAAGAACTATTGGAGATAGATTTAAGATTCAGGGGAATAGATTTAGGATTGAAGTAAGGAGAAACTGCTTTTCCCAGAGAGTAGAGAATCTGTGGAATTCTCTGATCAGGGAAGCATTAGATAGTTCTTTGCATATCAGTGGAATTGAAGGTTACGGGGAAAAGGCAGGTGCTGAGTCCACGGCCAGATCAGCCATGATCTTACTGAATGGTCAACTCCTGCTCTTAGCTCTTGTGCATCTCTCTCATATTGGCTTCCAAACATTCAGATGGTGGCGGGCTTGACTGTCTCTCCGGGCCTATCAAAAGGTGCAAATATTTGTCTTAAATGTTTTTCTTGTGATCACAAGAACCTGATGGACATTGGTAATACAAAGAATTGCAAGTCCGGTTTACTCATTCATTGGGAAGACTGACGGCGGAAGACCTGTGTGGACTCGCTGTTGCACAGGCGAGGACGTCATGCCGTGACATCGCCTGTTACAGCCACCCAGGGGCGTTGTGGGGGAGAGCAGAGGCACAGCAGGCACGCTGGAATCCACGTGTGTTGGAGGCTGACCCTGAAGGCCAATCCTCCTGTTGGTGCTGCTCTCTAGTGTTCACTCCCTAGAAGGCAGGCTGGACTACCTTCGGCTGTGGGAGATGAGGAACTTGTGCATGATTGTTTTTGCTGGAACTTAGCTCCAGGACAACATCCCATGCACCATTAATGTTCAGGCCATGCCACTCAGGACTTGCGATATTATTTTGTGACTGTGCTGTGTGCAACTGTACGTGCTGTGTTTCGCACCAGGGCCCCGGAGGAACGCTGTCTCATTTAGTTCGTGTATGGCTGAGTCACACATACACTTGACTTAATCTGATGACTCTGGCCCTTGAGCCATGTGTCCACTTAACCTTAATCTGAAATGGCTGGCACTTAACTGCCCATCCTTGATCACCCTTGAGATGCTGGAGGCGACGTTCCTGCTGAAATTGCTGTAGATCTTCTGGTCTTTGAAGGCACTACCAAAGTGGCGTGTTGGTGGAGAAGATCCAGGTCTCAGACCCAGAGACAACAAAGGATCAGCAATATACTTCCAAGGCAGGATGGTGTGTGATCTGGAGGGGAAACTGCAGCCGATGTTGCCCCCATGAACATGCTGCCCTTCTTGGTGGATGAGGTCACAGGTTTGAATCAAGTATATGCAATGCTCTGGGATGTGTTGGGCTTTTAGAGTCAGTCATAGAGCATTACAGGACAGAAACAGGCCCTCCGGTCCATCTAGTCCATGTCAAACTCTTATTCTGCTTAGTAGCATTCACCTGAAGCCAGGCCATGACCCTCCATAGATCTGTCCAAATTTCTTCACTGGTTGCTCATCCAGGCAAGTATTCCATTGCACTTTTAACTTCTGCCTTTTTGATGGAAATATTTTGGGATCTCAAGAAGAACATCAAAACCTATAGGGTACCCAGCCCCTGATCTGCACTTGTAACCAAGTATTTAGTTAGTCCAGCTGAGTTGGTGATCAGCTGACAGCCAGGATTATTGATGGTGGGTGAACAAATGATGGCAATGCTATAGAACGTCAAGGGGAAGTGGCTAGACTCTCTCATGTTAGCTGCTGGCCAACATTTCTGAGATACAAATTTTCTTTGCCACCTCAACCCACAAGTGGATACTGATACAGTCTTCTTATACTCTGATATGCAAGGATGGATGCTAGGCAGTCATTAATATCCAACCTTAAGGCGGTCAGAAAGGGGAATGTCACTGATGAACCAGCTGAAGATGGTCAGGCCCACATCACTGTCCAGGATGCTCCTCCATTAGAGTCATAGTGTACTACAGCACCGCCTGCCTTGACGAACTATTACTCTGCTTGGTCCCATTGACCTCCACCTAGCCCATAGCCCTCCATACCACACTCATCCATTTAGCTTCTCTTAAATGTTACAATCAAACCCACATCTACCACTTCCACTGGCAACTTGTTCCACACTCTCACCACCGTCTGAGTTAAGAAATTCCCCCTCATGTTCCCTTTAAACATTTCATCTTCACCCTTAACCTATGCTCTTGAGTTCTAGTCTCGTCCACACTTAAGGGGGAAACCCTGTTTGCTTTTACCCCACTGGTGTCCTGGTGCAGAGAGGGTTGACCTCTGACTACATTCCTATCACTAGTGTTTTCTACAACACTCAGTTATATCAGGACTCTTTGATGCTACTCTCCATCAGAGGCAGTTACTTGTAGCTCACCTCTGGAACTTAGCCCCTTGATTCTAGTGAACCCTGCACCCTGCACAGTGGGGGGGGGGGGTGGTGGGAGTAAGTAAGAAAGCTTTTGATGAGTTTCAATAACTCGATCTAATCGTGGTAAGACACAACATAGATTGGGGGATCGCTTTGTTGAGCAACTTCACTCTTTCCACAACAGGCAGGACTTCCTGTTGCCCAAACCATTTTAGTTTCACTCCCCACTTCCAATTTGACATGTTGGTCCATGGCCTTCTCTACCGTCACAATGAGGCCACTCTCTCAAGTTGCAGGCGCAATACCTCCTATTTTACTGCGTAGCCTCCAACTTAATAGCATGAACATTGATTTTTCCAACTTCGGATAATTTCTTCAACCCCTTCTCTTTTTTTTACTATCCTTCACCCTTTCACCCTTCTCTTCTCCTCAGCTGCCATCAGCACCCTCTTCACTGTTTCCAATGATCTACTCTCTTCTCCGATCACTTTCCTTCTTCTGCACCCCTTTATCTCTTCCACTTATCACCCCTCAGCTTCTCACTACATCTCCTCTCCCCCACCGACCTACCTTCCCCCTCACCTATCACCTGCCAGTTTTGTACTCCTTACCCCATCTCCTTACTCTGGCCTCTTCCCAACAGCACTCAAAATGCTGGAGGAACTCAGCAGGCCAGGCAGCATCCATGGAAAAGAGTAGTCAACGTATAGGGCCGAGACCCTTTAGCCTCTTCCCACTTCCTTTCCAATCCTGATGGAGGGTCTCGTTTTGAAATGTCGACTACTTACTCCTTTCCATGGATCCTGTCTGACCTGCTGAGTTCCTCCAGTACCTTCTGTGTGCTGATCTAATTCCAGCTCCTCTAACTTCTCTTCCTGCTCCAATGTAATCTGAACCTAGTGGTCAATCCATTAACATTCTACCATGCTAGGTGATTAAAAAGAAATGAAAGAGGCACAGTGTTTTCTTGTCCTGTGTACAGTTTCAGAAGAGCTAACATCAGCAGCTCTCAAGGTTAATCCCGCTCCTTCCTGCAGTTATCGCAGTTAGATTTTCAAAACAAACATTTCCGCCCACCACTCCTTGTCAAGGCTTGACACAAATGATAAATCTGATAAAGATTTGGTGCATTCTTCCACTTGTCTAAGTTTAGCTTGCTATAGTTAACTGCGTAAACAAATCATGAAAGCATTCTAACATAGCTTTACATCTCAGCAGAATCATAGAATGCTAAAAGTACTGAAACAGGCCCTTCCCCCCATCTAATCTGTGCCGAACTATTAATCTGCTTAGTTCCATCAACCTGCACCTGGACCATAGCCCTACATACCCCTCTTATCCATGTACCTATCCAAATTTCTCTTAAATGTTAAAATTAAACTCACATCCACCACTGGTTTTAGCAAAACACAAAAATACAACTGCAGATGCTGTGGATCAAAGAATACGTACACAACGCTGGAAGAACTCAGCAGGTCAGGCAGCATCTGTGAGAAAAGAGTAGCCAACGTTTCGGGCCGAGACCCTTCATCAGGAATGGGGGGGGAAAGAGAGGGCCAAAGCCCAGTAATAGAGATAGGGGAGGGGGTAGGGCCTAGAGGTGCCAGGTGGAACACCAATCAGAGGAAAGATAAAGGGGAGGGGGAGGGGATAAGCATGAAAGAACTGTAGAGATAAAGCAGAAAGTTGAAAGGGGAGAGAGGCAGAGAGGGACCTGGGATAGGGGAAGGGGGAGGGGGAGGGAATTACTGGAAATTGGAGAATTCAATGTTCATACCACCAGGCTGGAGGCTACCCAGACAGTAGATGAGGTGTTGCTCCTCCAACCTGAGTTTGGCCTCATCATGGCAGTAGAGGAGGCCATGTATGGACATATCTAGATGAGAATGAGAGGTAGAGTTGAAGTGGGTGGCAACTGGGAGGTCCTGTCTATTGTGACGGATGGAGTGTAGGTGCTCGACGAAGCGGTCCCCCAATCTGCGTCGGGTCTTGCCGATGTAGAGGAGGCCACACCGGGAGCACCGAATACAATAGACGACTCCAGCAGACTTGCAGGTGAAGTGTTGCCTCACCTGGAAGGACTGTCTGGGGCCCGGAATGGTGCTAAGGGGAGAGGTGTGGGGACAGGTGTAGCATTTGCGTAGCGTTTTATCAATCCCACTACACAACCATGGGACTGAAACAAAATTGAAATACTTTATCCCACGGTCTCCTCTGGGTGGAAACAGTGACTGTAACAACTGGTCAGCCTCTATCTTGGGGAAAGTACCTAGCACTTCCAAAATTATATTTAATTAATCCCACTGCAAAATGAGTAGACTGAAATAAAATTGAGGTCAGCAGCTACTTTAGTGAGAAACCATCAAAGAGATTAATTGAAAAATCAAAGGCCTGAGTACAATCTACCAAACAGTACGAACTCCTAGATTAGGCTAGAATTCGAACTGCAGCTCTCAGGTAGGTTAATGAGTCAATGAGTCGGTGAACCCCCAAGTCCACATCTAATATGAACAAACGGTATCCAACTCCTGCACTAGGAAATGTTCAGACTTTAACACAGAGGTTCCCATCATTAGCAATAATCTATTGATAGTGAAAAAAATAAAGGATCTTAAATTGCAGGGTAATAAATGATTTAAAAAATCCAAGTAGATCGCAGCCAACTTGAAAAGGTTTTTAAAAAATATTTTGAACAATTGAACAAAAATTGAGACTTGACAGGGGTATAAAAGATGATGAGGCATAGATCAAGGGGACAGCCAGAGACTTTTCCCCCCAGGTTGAAAATAAATGGCTAATACTAAGGTGATTGGAAATAATAGATAAGGTGGACAGCTAGCGCCTCTTCCCCAGGGTACCACTGCTCAATACAAGAGGACGCGGCTTAAAGGTAAGGGGTGGAAAGTTCAAGGGGGATATTAGAGGAAGGTTTTTTACTCAGAGAGTGGTTGGTGCGTGGAATGCACTGCCCGAGTCAGTGGTGGAGGCAGGTACACTAGTGAAAATTAAGAGACTACTAGACAGATATATGGAGCAATTTAAGGTGAGGGGGTTATATGGGAGGCAGGGTTTAAGGGTTGGCACAACATTGTGGGCCGAAGGGCCTGTACTGTGCTGTACTGTTCTATGTTCTATAAGTATAAGGGGCATGCCAAAGTTAAGTTCTTCTCTTTTTACAAACAGAGTGGTGAGTGCATAGAATGCCGTCAGGGTAGTGGTGAGCTCAGCTACACTAGGGACATTTAAGAGACTCTTAAATAGGCACATGGATGGTAGAGAAATGGAAGGTTATTTGGGAAGGAAGGCGTAGATTGATCTTAGAGTAGGTTAAAAGGTTGGCACATCATAGGCAAAGGGCCTGTACTGTTGTAAACTTATCTATGTTCTATACTCTAGAAGTCAAGTCACTTTTATTGTCATTTCGACCATAACTGCTGGTACAGTACACAGTAAAAATGAGACGACGTTTTTCAGGACCATGGTGTTACATGACACAGTACAAAAAACTAGACTGAACTACGTAATAATAAAAAAAAAAACAACAGAGAAAGCTACACTAGACTACAGACCTACACAGGACTGCATAAAGTGCACAAAAAAAGTGCAGGCATTTACAATAGATAATAAACAGGACAGTAGGGTAAGTTGTCAGTCCAGGCTTTGGGTATTGAGGAGTCTGATACCTTGGGGGAAGAAACTGTTACATAGTCTGGTCATGAGAGCCCGAATGCTTCGGAGCCTTTTCCCAGACAGCAGGAGGGAGAAGAGTTTGTATGAGGGGTGCATGGGGTCCTTCATAATGCTGCTTCCTTTGCGGATGCAGCGTGTAGTGTAAATGTCCATGATGGCTGGAAGAGAGACCCTGATGATCTTCTCAGCTGACCTCACTATCCGCTGCAGGGTCTTGCGATCCGAGATGGTGCAATTTCCGAACCAGGCAGTGATGCAGCTGCCCAGGATGCTCTCAATATAACCCCTGTAGAATGTGATGAGGACGGGGGGTGGGAGATGGACTTTCCTCAGCCTTCGCAAAAAGTAGACACGCTGCTGGGCTTTCTTTGCTATGGAGCTGGTGTTGAGGGACCAGGTGAGATTCTCCGTCAAGTGAACACCAAGAAATTTGGTGCTCTTTACGATCTCTACCGAGGAGCCGTCGATGTTCAGCGGGGAGTGGTTGCTCCATGCCCTCCTGAAGTCAACAACCATCTCTTTCGTTTTGTTCACATTCAGAGACAGGTTGTTGGCTCTGCACCAGTCCATTAGCCGCTGCACCTCCTCTCTATAAGCTGACTCGTCGTCCTTGCTGATGAGACCCACCACGGTTGTGTCACCGGCGAACTTGATGATGTGGTTCGAGCTGTGTGTCGCAGCACAGTCGTGGGTCAGCAGAGTGAACAGCAGTGGACTGAGCACGCAACCCTGGGGAGACCCTGTGCTCAGTGTGATGGTGTTGGAGATGCTGCTCCCGATCCGGACTGACAATAGACAATAGATAGTAGGTGCAGGAGTAGGCCATTCGGCCCTTCTAGCCAGCACCGCCATTCACTGTGATCATGGCTGATCATACACAATCAGTACCCCGTTCCTGCCCTCTCCCCATGTCCCTTGACCCCACTATCTATAAGAGCTCTACCTAACTCTCTCTTGAATGCATCCAAAGACTTGGCCTCCACTGCCTTCTGGGGCAGAGCATTCCACATATCCACCACTCTCTGGGTGAAAAAGTTTTTCCGCATCTCTGTTCTAAATGGCCTACCCCTTATTCTTAAACTGTGGCCCCTAGTTCTGCACTCACCCATCAGCGGGAACATGCTTCCTGCCTCCAGCGTGTCCAATCCCTTAATAATCTTATATGTCTCAATCAGATCCCCTCTCATCCTTCTAAATTCCAGTGTATACAAGCCCAGTCGCTCCAATCTTTCAACATATGACAGTCCCGCCATTCCAGGAATTAACCTTGTGAACCTACGCTGCACTCCCTCAATAGCAAGAATGTCCTTCCTCAAATTTGGAGACAAAACTGCACACAATACTCCAGGTGGGGTCTCACCAGGGCCCTGTACAGCTGCAGAAGGACCTCTTTACTCCTATACTCAATTCCTCTTGTTATAAAGGCCAGCATGCCATTAGCTTTCTTCACTGCCTGCTGTACCTGCATGTTTGCTTTCATTGATTGATGTACAAGAACATCTAGATCTCGTTGTACTTCCCCGTTTCCTAACTTGACTCCATTTAGACAGTAATCTGCCTTCCTGTTCTTGCCACCAAAGTGGATAACCTCACATTTATCCACATTAAACTGCATCTGTCATACATTTGCCCACTCAGCCAACCTGTCCAAGTCATCCTGCATTCTCATAACATCCTCCTGACATTTCACACTGCCACCCAGCTTTGTGTCATCAGCAAATTTGCTAATGTTACTTTTAATCCCTTCATCTAAATCATTAATGTATATTGTAAACAGCTGCGGTCCCAGCACCGAACCTTGCGGTACCCCACTGGTCACAGCCTGCCATTCCGAAAGGGACCCGTTAATCGCTACTCTTTGTTTCCTGTCAGCCAGCCAATTTTCAATCCATGTCAGTACTCTGCCCCCAATACCATGTGCCCTAATTTTGCCCACTAATCTCCTATGTGGGACTTTATCAAAAGCTTTCTGGAAGTCCAGGTACACTACATCCACTGGCTCTCCCTTGTCCATTTTCATAGTTACATCCTCAAAAAACTCCAGAAGATTAGTCAAGCATGATTTTCCCTTCGTAAATCCATGCTGACTCGCACTGATCCTTCTGAGGTCTCCCAGTCAGGAAGTCTAGGATCCAGTTGCCAAGGGAGGTGTTCAGGCCCAGTAGGCTCAGCTTTCCAATCAGTTTCTGAGGGATGATTGTGTTGAATGCTGAACTGAAGTCTATGAACAGCATCCGAACATATGTGTCTTTTTTGTCCAGGTGGGTTAGGGCCAGGTGGAGGGTGGTGGCAATGGCGTCATCTGTTGAGCAGTTGGGAGGTACGCATGATATGCCTCATGATGAGCCTCTCGAAACACTTCATGATGATGGATGTAAGTGCAACGGGACGGTAGTCATTTAGGCAGGACACTGAAGACTTCTTCGGCACGGGGACGATGGTGGTGGCCTTGAAGCACGTTGGAATGGTGGCGCTGCTCAGGGAGATGTTGAAGATGTCAGTGAGAATATCTGCTAGCTGGTCTGCACATCCTCTGAGCACTCTACCAGGGATGTTGTCTGGTCCAGCAGCCTTCCGTGGGTTGACCCTGCACAGGGTTCTTCTCACGTCGGCCATGGTGAGACACAGCACCTGGTCATTTGTAGGAGGGGTGGACTTCCTCGCTGCCATGTCATTTTCCGCCTCAAACCGGGTGTAGAAGTTATTCAGCGCATCTGGGAGGGAGGCACCACCTGCACAGTCAGGTGATGTTGTCCTGTAATTGGTGATGTCCCGGATGCCCTTCCACATGCGCCGTGTGTCGCCGCTGTTCTGGAAGTGGCTGTGGATTAGCCGGGCGCGTGCACGCTTTGCCCCTGTGATGGCTCGGGACAGTTTGGCCCTTGCTGTTGTTAGAGCTGCCTTGTCGCCTGCTCTGAAGGCGGAGTCACGGGACTTCAGCAGCGCACGCACCTCTGCGGTCATCCATGGCTTCTGGTTAGCACATATAGTGATGGTCTTGGACAGAGTAACATCATCAATGCACTTGCTGATGTAGCTGGTCACTGATACTGTGTACTCCTCTGAGTTGGTAGAGTCGCCATCGGTTGCAGCCTCCCTGAACATGTGCCAGTCAGTGTGCTCAAAGCAGTCTTGAAGAGACTGGCTCCTGCTGGCCAGGTTTTCACCTGCTTCTGAACTGGTCTGGAGTGCCTGATGAGCGGTCTGTATGCTGAAGTGATTCTGATCAGGACTTTACTCAGTGATCTGTTCAAATGACAAATTCAGAGCACTTGCTCATACAGTCAAGTACACTTTTTAAAATGAAATCCCTTTACTAAAATCACAAAGTCTCCAATGGGCTAAGCTCCCAGCAGGAGCCCTGTCTTCAATAACCACCAAAGGAGGATATCACACCCACCTTGAAAGATCTAGACTAGACCTGCAGTTACGTGCAGCCATAGCTTTGAAAGAGACCTGTATTTTAGCAAGCAGTGAAAGGAACACTGGTCCAATTTGATATGCTGCATTGTAATTGTTAATTCTGCATATTGCACTCACATCCATCATCATGAAGTGTTTCCAGAGGCTCGTCATGAGGCATATCAAGACCCTGCTGCCCCCTCACTGGACCCCCTGCAGTTTGCGTACCGTCCCAACCACTCAACAGACTACGCCATTGCCATCACCCTCCACCTGGCCCTAACCCACCTGGACAAAAAAGACACGTACGTTCGAATGCTGTTCATAAGACTTCAGTTCAGCATTCAACACAATCTTCCCTCAGAAACTGATTGGAAAGCTGAGCCTACTGGGCCTGAACACCTCCCTCTGCAACTGGATCCTAGACTTCCTGACTGGGAGACCTCAGTCAGTCCGGATCGGAAGCAACATCTCCAACACCATCACACTGAGCACGGGGGCCCCCCAGGACTGTATGCTCAGTCCACTGCTGTTCACTCTGCTGACCCACGACTGTGCTGCAACACACAGCTCGAACCATATCATCAAGTTCGCCGATGACACGACCGCACCCCTCATACAAACTCTTCTCCCTCCTGCCGCCTGGGAAAAGGCACCGAAACATTCGGGCTCTCACGATCAGACTGTGCAACAGTTTCTTCCCCCAAGCTATCAGACTCCTCAATACCCAGAACCTGGACTGACACCTTACTGCCCTATTGTCTTGTTTATTATTTATTGTAATGCCTGCACTGTTTTGTGCACTTTATGCAGTCCTGGGTAGGTCTGTAGTCTAGTGTAGTTTTTTTTCTGTGTTGTTTTTTTAGGTAGTTCAGTCTAGTTTTTGTACTGTGTCATGTAACACCACGGTCCTGAAAAACATTGCCTCATATGTATTGTACTAGCAGTTATGGTTGAAATGACAATAAAAGTGACTTGACTTGACTTGATATTGACTCTTCATTCACCCTCACAACTCAGCTCCAACTCCCCGCAGTGAAGTCTGTGCTGCTTCAGTACCAGCTTGGCACTGCAGCAAATACAAACCAATCAGTAGGTTTCAGAGGGTAAATTGCTTTTTCTCTTCACATTTGCAAATGACAGTTTCTGTGTAGACATGTTCAAACTGTAGGTACAATTAGAACGTAAGGCATGGAACAGTACAGCACAGGGTCAGGCCCTTTGCCCAATGGCACAACATCTTGTGTTCTTTGGGCCTTTTGTATTTGCCCTAGGCAGCATATTCCAGGCACCCATTATAGTGTAAAAGAACTTTGCCCCACACCTCTCCCTAGGCCTCGCCCCATCTCATCTTAAATGTATGCCCTCTGGTAAAGATACTAGCTGTCTACTCTATCTATACCTCTCATAATCTTATACACTTCTATCAGGTCTTCTCTCAGCCTCTGGTACTCCAGAAAATAAAAAAAAAACAAATTTGTACAACCTCTCCTTACAGCACACACCTTCTAATCAGGACAGCATCCTTGTAAACAACCTCTGCACCCTCTCTAAAGCCTCCACATCCTTCCTATAATGAGGAGAATAGAGCTGAATGCAGCCAAACTAGAGTTTTATAAAGCTACAACATAAATTCCTGACTCTTGAACTCAGTTCCTCGATTAATAAATGCAAGCATGCCATAGGTTTTGTTCACTCTCAATCTGTGTAGCCATTTTCGGGGAGCGATGAATTTGGACTTACAGATCCCTCTGCTCAACACTAAGGGTCTACCATTAACTGTGTATTGTCTCCTGACATTTGATCTCCCAAAATGAAAAACACTTCATATCTGGATGGGTTAAACTCCATTTGTCATTTCTCTACCCATTTCTGCAACTAATCTACAACCTTGCTGTATTCTTTGCCAGTCTTCTACACAATACCACCAATCTTCATATTATCTGCAAACTTAATAACCCGCCCACCTATGTTTTCATCCAGGTCATTCACCAACAGCAGATGTCCTAGTACAGATCCTTGCAGAACACCACTAGTCACAGTCTTCCAGCCAGAATTAGTCCCATCAGCCACAACTCTGTTTTCTATGGGCAAGCCAATTCACCATGGATCCCGTGCAATCTTCATTTTGTGGACGAGCCTTCAATGAAGGACTTTGTCAAATGCCATCTTAAAAATGTATGCAGGTAACATCCACAGCTTTATCTTTGTCACCTCCTCAAAAATCTCAAACAAGTTAGTAAGATACAACATGCCCCACACAAAGCCATGCAAATTCTACCCCTAAAGATTACTTTACAACCACAGATACGAGACTCACCGGTCTATAGTTTCCGGGATTATCCCTATTTCTTTTCTTGAATTATGGAACTACTATTCACCAGTCCTCCAGGACCTCACATGCGGCTAGAGAGGATACGAAGATATTCGTTTAGGCCCCTGCAATCTCATCTCTTGCCTCTCTCAATAACCTGGCTATAGCCCATCAGGTCCTGTTCACCTTAATGTTCTTTACGATACTCCACACTACCTCCTTCTTTATCTCAAAGTGTCTTAGCTAATTACTAAGTTCCACACTAATCTCCCAGTCTTCAATCTCCTTCCTCTTGGTAAATACTGATGCCAAGTACTCATTTAGGACCTCACCCACATCCTTGATCTCCAAGCACATGTTCCCTCCTTTATCCTTGAGTGGTCCTACCCTATCCTCAGTTATCCTCTTGTCCTTGATGTAGAATTGCACAATTAGCTTACAGCTCTTGAACTCAATCCCCTAACTAATGAAGGCCAACACACCATACACCTTTTAATCACCCTATCAACTTGTGTGGAAACTTTAAGGGATTTATGGACGTAGACCCCCAAGGTCCCACTGTTCTTCCATACTGTTAAGAATTCTGCCATTAACCTTGTGCTCTGCTTTCAACTTTGACCTTCCAAAGTGTACCAATGCACACTTATCCAGATTTAATTCTTATCTGCCACTTCTCAGCCCAGCTCTGTATCCTATCAATGTCCTGTTGTAAACTCCGATAACCTTCACAACTCCACTAGTCTTCATACCATAAAGAAACAATAAGAGATTTCATTAGGATCATGCCTTTCGATCACTTGTCTTCTAATCTCATGGCTGAAACTAGGTGATGGCAACCCTTGGTGATGCATTTGATTCCTGTAAGATTTCCTAGTCAGTTATCCACACTGAGACCTTCTATTAAATGGCAGAGTCCTCCCATCACACAGTTTGACTTCTCCTGAAACCCCTATCCACACCCTTGTTACAGATCACCAGTCCAATGCCCACCAGGTAAGGTACCTTCACAAAGAGGAACACGGTACAGAAACAGGCCTTTTGGCTCAAATTGTCTATGCTGACAAAGATGCCAGACTAAGTTGGTTCAATATGCCTGTATTTGATCCCTAAAATTTTCTTGTCCACTGACCTGTCCAAATGTCTATTACACTCACTTCAACAACTTCCTTGGCAGGTCATTCCACATACAGTAAAGAAGTTGTCTCTCAGGTCCCTTTTAAATCTCTCTCCTTCTTTATCTCAAAATCTCAACTTCTTTTTGATTATCTTTCCTTGGGCAAAGCACTGAATTTACTCCATCTATGCCCCTCATGATTCTATACCTCCCTATTCACATTCCATAACTTTGCCCTCTTCACCTCTAGCACTAGTACCGTAACTTGTACGAATTTTTTTCCCCAAGCCCTAGCTTCCTTGCACCTGCTGACTCCATATCTTGTTTCAAGGAAGTGTCTGCACAAGGAAATGTGGGTGATGGTAGCAGGTTCTACAAAGATCACAAACATTAGATTCTAGCTTCAAAATCAATTTTTTGTTTTGTCTTGTTGGATTTTTCCAATGAAACAAAAGCCACAACAGCAGTGTATTTTGGTTTCTTCTCTCAGTCTCTCTACTCTGTGTGAGCAGTAGCTTGGCCGTTCCCAGAGCATGGGGCAAGTCAGTTTCCAGTGAAAAGAAGCAATTACCTTTGCAGATCCAAAGTACCACATGGCTTGGACATCCTGATGCTCAACCAGGAATTTGGTCAGATGATCTCGTGATCCAGTCAGAATGTTCACAACGCCAGCTGGAAGATCGGAGGTTTCAAAGACCTATGTGAAGAAAATGAAAGCTCACCAGTTGGCCTGACACAGCACGTCTTTCCCTACAAAGATCATTGAGTTGTAGAGTCAGGATTATAAAGCAGTGAAACAGGCCCAACTTGTCCAAGCTGACTATGATGTCTATCTGAGCTAACACCATTAGCCTGCATTTGGACCACGTTCCTCTACCGCAGTAGTGCGGTACCATGGCGATGGGGGCTACGCTCTCACAGCACCAGCGACCCGGGTTCAATTCCACCACCGTGTGGGATGCATTTCTGCATTCTCCCCAAGACCGCATGGGTTTCCCCCAGGGTGCTCCTGTGCTGCTCATTGATTCAAAATGCATTTTTACTCTTATGTTTCAATGTACATGGGACAAATGAAGCTAATCTTTTTTTAAAGCTTTAAATGAAATGAGTACAGTTAAGTACAATGCACAGCATGGACCCAAAAAAGTTGAAAGACCTGTTTCTCTGCCATACAACTCTGTAAGTGGCATACACCAACATGATTTTAAAACTTACCCAAAATTATCATAGAACAACATTATGTCAGTGTTTAACTGCTAATTATTAGATTAACTCCAGCCGGGCTACAGCTTCATTGGGCAATACATTTCCTCTGCACATTGAATCAACCATTCAATAAATAGTGAGGAGGAAAGCTAGACTTCAGGAAGATAGCAGTGGTCTGGTCAATTAGATAGACAAATGGCAAGTGCAATTTAGTCCCGGTAATACATTTGGGGGAGTGATGTATTTATCACGTGCACATCAAAACGCACAGTAAAATGCGTCATTTGCATTAACAACCAACACAACCTAAAGCTGTGCCCGGGCAGCCCGCAAGTGTCACCACATATTCCAATGCCAACATGCCATGTCCACGATGCTTGGCAGAACACAGCAAGTGGGAATGCAACAAGCAACAAGTCAACAACAGCAAAACAAGCCCTTTTACTCCCTCCCACCCACATACACAAACGGACAGCCTCCAATATCCAGGTTTCAGTCATCCAGCTTCCACCTCTGGATTTCAGTTCAGCCTTCGGGTGAATGGATATAAAGGATAAATGGTGAATGGTGACTAAAGCTTCCAGTGAAACCTGAATGCGCAACAGGTCAATAAATGCTCAATAAAACAGAAGACTAGAATATAAGAGAAGGGAGGGTATGCTAAAATCAGATTTAACATTTCTTAGGCCATTGTTCTAAGGCCATAGGCACAGGAGCATCATTAGGCTATTCAGCCCATCAAATCTGCTCCGACCTTCAATCATGGCTGATCCCAGATCCCACTCAATCCCATACACCAGCCTTCTGGACATATCCTTTGATGCCTTGACCAATCAAGAAAGTATCAACTTCCACCTTAAATACAGGTGGCCCCAGTTTTCCAAATGTTCGCTTTACGATAGCTCACTGTTACGAAAGGCCTACATTAGTACCTCTTTTCGCTAACCAATGAGGGTTTCGGCTTTTACGAAAAAAAGACGCCCGCTTTATACGTGTGTTTACCCCGCGAAAGACTACCATGACCGTGAAGCCTTGTGCGGGCAGTTGTGTGCGCATGTGTGAACGTGCATATGTGTGTACGTGCGTACGCATGAACGTACGTAGGTGTGCACGTGCGTAGGCGTGTACATGCCAATTTTTTTTCTCCAGATCGATTTTGGCTCGCTGTCTTTCCGATTTTGATAAGTGAAAATACACTGTGCATACAATATTTCTACTTTATATAGGCTGTGTATTTATCATACCATTCCTGCTTTTACTATATGTTCGTGTTATTTTAGATTTTATGTGTTATTTGGTATGATTTGGTGGGTTATTTTTTGGGTCTGGGAACGCTCAAAAAATTTTCCCATATAAATTAATGGTAATTGCTTCTTTGCTTTACGACATTTCAGCTTACACACAGTTTCATAGGAACGCTCTACCTTCAGATAGCGGGGGAAACCCGTTCATGCATTGGCTTGGCCTCTGTGGCAGAGCATTCCACAGATTTACTACTCTCTGGCTAAAAACAAATTCCTCCTTACCTCTGTTCTAAAGGGTCGCCCCTCAATTTTAAGGCTGTGCCCTCTAGTTCTGGATACCCCCACCATAGGAAACATCCTCTCCACTTCCACCCTTCTAGTCACTACACTGTAGAAAAGATGAGTTTATACTGGAGAAATACAAAGGAGATTTAGGAAGGTGTTGTCAGGAGTGTTAAACTATAGCCAGGAAGATTTATTGGATTTGTAAGGGTTGTTTAATTTGCAATAGAGGCAGCTGCTGGGAGACTTGACCAAGGTGCCCAACATTAACGAGAAGCCTTGATAAAGTAAACAGCGAGGATCAATTTCTCGTTTTAAAAAAAGTCAAAACCCAGGGTTAATTAAAGCAACTAGATAACAACGAAATGAGCAAACAAGTTTATCTCCCTCAAAGAATGTTGGGGTTCTGGAACTGAGAAAGAAGAAATGGCACAGGTGGAAATCCTTAGCACATTTAATCAGCGTGTGAATAGGACTTAAGATGCCGTCACCGACAGACTGCGGTCATGGTTTTTAAAATGGAATAAAGCTGGGCGGTTATTGTTTCTACTGGCACAGACATGTTCTCTGGAAAATAACTAATGATTTACGGGATTATGGAAATAGATGCTATTGTTATTGGCAAGGGAAACCATAAATTAATTGGCAGCACCGAGCGGGCATGTGGAGGCAGCCCAAGCAGATTATGAGCTTAAATCTCATTCTGTAGATGGTTCTACATGAACCATAACAAGTCATGACTATTTAATGCAGGTTTTAAAATATAGCACTTCTCCCATGCATACATTCAATCAGACAAACATAAGTGTCAGACAAATCATAAGTGTCACTCATGGTATAAACAATGCATTTAATACAAAGTTTCTATATATTAAGAGAACAGAAATCTATCTGAATAACTGGTATCCATGAAGTCTATAGATCAGACACTGTAAGCTGAAGACACATAAAACGCATGTAGCTTATTTAACCTCTTGCAGGCAGAGCGAAACAGTGGCAGCTCTTCTCCACGTGCACTGATGACCAAAAATGCAAGTTATCAGATAGCACATCAATGTCAGGGGGTGCAAATAATTCGGAAAATGTGCAGCTCGGGTGGTTGACAGTTGGGTGGAATTGTTCTCCAATCTTGGCAAGTCACTTGCAAACTTTTCATCACCGTTCAAGGAGACATCATCAGTGCGTCATTAATTGTGGTGTGTCCTCCGATTGCTATGCCTTTATATATTTATCAATCAGCTGATTGATCATCATTGCAGAAACTCCATTGCGAGGTAGGGAGGAGAGATCATTGCGAATTGGTTGCATGGCAAACTTCCTGCAATGTGGTTTGGAATTTTGCCTGCATTGGCTCATAAACAGGTTCAAGGTCTACATGTCTGTTTACGGAATTGTTTGCAGGAAACCAGGTTCTAGGAATTCTCATTCCTAGAAGCGCGCCACATGTTTGCTTGCGCCATGACATTCACAGATGCCGAGTCAAATTTCTGCCTCTCTCGATCTTCAAGGATAAAGACTAGGGATAAAGACATGCCGCTTTACCACCAGTTGACGTTCACAGATCCTTGATGATAGCTTTCTCCTAGTTTGACCAACATAATATTTGCTGCAGTCCCCAAGATTTTGGTCTTTTCCAATAGCTTTGTTCGTTTTGTTGGTCTGCAAAATACTCTACTCTGCTGTTGGCTTATGCGAGACCAAAATTCTATGTTCTTGGAAGAGTTGGACCGTCATTTTCGAGATATTTTGAATGTATGGAAGGACAATCCATTTGGCTGCTTCTTGGTTGATGCCTCATAATCTGCTGAGTTACTCCAGCATTTTGTGTGTGTTGCTTTGAAAACTTTTTTTTTTTATGAGAGGCATTGATCATGTGGATAGTCAGGGGCTTTTTCCCAAGACTGAAATGGCTAACACAAGAGAACACAGTTTTAAGGTGCTTTGAAATAGGTACAGAATAGATGTCAGGGGTAAGTTGTTGTTTTTTTTTAAAAACACAGAGAGTGGTGAGAGCATGGAATGGGCTGCCAGTGATGGTGGTGGAGGTGGATACGATGGGATCTTTTAAGAGACTCCTGGATAGGTACATGGTGCTTAGAAAAATAGAGGGCTATGGGTAACCCAAGGTAATTTCTAAAGTACATGTATTCTGTACATTCTGACTGGTGCGGGGCCTGCAATGCACAGGACTGCAAGACGCCACTGAGGGTCAGGATATGTCCTCCTTGTGTTGAGTCTTAAGACCCACACTCCATGTTTTAAGAATAGCTTCTTCCCCTCCACCATCAGATTTCTGATGGTCCATGTAACCATGAAGACTACCTCATTATTAGGCTTTAGAATTTATTTATGAAATTTTGTAAATTATAGCCATTTTATGTACTGCACTCCAGAGCTGCTGCAAAATAACAAATTTCACGACAAACATCAATAATAATCCTGATTCTGATTCTGAATTTGAAGCTGCTTGAGTTAATCTCACTCTTGTCCTCACAACTAATTGCTACCTCAGCTTTCCAACATGGGCTTTCAGATAGAGGCAGAAACAACTGTTCGACCAAATCCAGTGCAGGAATATCTACGGCGACCCAGACGGAAGAATTATCACAGCCCTTAAGAAATAAGAGCCCATTACATAAAAAGAATATAGAACACAGAAAAGGACAGCACAGTGCAAGCCCTTCAGCCCACAATGTTGTGCTGAACTTTTAATCTACTTAAATATCAATTTCACCCTTCCCTTCCACATAGCCCTCCATTTTTCTTTCATCCATGTGCCTAATAGTTCTTTAAACACCCCTATTGTATCTGTGTCTACTATCACCTCTGGCAGGATGTCCCATGCACCCACCACACTCTGCCAGAGGTGGTGGTAGAGGCAGATACATTAGAGCCATTTAAGAAACTCTAAGATAAGCACATAGATGAAACAAAAGTAGAGTGTTTTGTGGGGGGTGGGGAGGGGGCAAAGGGTGGAGAAATATCCAGGGCCTGATGAGGTGTTCCCTCAGACATTTTGGAAGGTTAGTACTGAAATTCCAGGGGCCACAGGTGAGCACTGGAGGACGGGAAGATAGTAAATGTTGTTCCATTGCTCCAGAAAGGTTTTAAGAACAAACCAAGAAACAAAAGGGCAGTGAGCCTGAGATCAGTTGTGGATAAATTATTGGAAAGTATTATACAAATACAGGGCATAGAAGTATTTGGATAAACTGGGATAGTCAAATCGCTTAGTGCGTGCTAGGTCATGTCTAACCAATCTTAAGAGTTTTTTGAGGTTACAAGGAATGTTGATGAAGAAAATGGGGTGGACATTGCCTATATGGACTTCATCATTTGACAAGGTCCCACATGGGAGGCCAGAAAGTTCAGTCGCTTGGCATTCAAGATGAGCTAGTAAACTGGATTCAGCATTGGAGTGGGAGAAGCCAGAGAGTGGTAGTAGATGACAGTCTCTGACTGGAGGCCTGTGATCAGTGGTGTGCCACAGGGATCGGTGCTGGGTCCACTGTTGTTAGTCATCCATATTAATGATCTGGATGATAATGTGGTAAACTGGATCAGCAAATTTGTGGATGACACCAACACTGGGGATGTAGTGGACAGAAAGGAAGGCTATCAAAGCCTGCAGCATGATCTCGACCAGTCAGAAAATTAGGCTGAAAAATGGAACTTAATGCAGACAAGTGTGAGGTGTTGCAAATTGGGAGAAAAAAACCAGGGTAGGACATACACAGTGAATGGAAGGGCACTGAAGAATAACGGTAGAACAGAAGTATTTGGGAATACAGATCAATAATTCCTTTAAAGTGGCATCAGAGATAGATAGGGCCGTAAACAGAGCTTTTGACAAATTGGCCTTCATTAATCAGAGTATTGAGTGCAAGAGTTGGGATGTCATGTTGAAGTTTTGTAAAATGTTGGTGAAGGCAAATTTTGAGCAATTGTTGTCACCTGCCTTTAAGAAGATATCAAAAAGATTGAGAGAGTGCAGAGAAAATTTACAAAAATGCTGGGACTTGAGAACCTGAGTTATAGGAAAAGGTTAAATAGGCTAGGACTTCATATGGAGCACCAGGAAAATGAGAGGTTTACAAAATTGAGGGATATAGAAAGTATAAATACATGCAGGCTTTTTCCCCTGAGGTTAGGTGAGACTATAACTAGAGGTCACAGGTTTAGGGTGAAAAGAGAAATATTTAAGGAGAACATGAGGGGAACTTCTTCACTCAGAGGGGGGCGTGGGTACAGCAGTAGTAGTTGATATGGATTTGACTGCAACATTTAACATTTATGGTAGCGTTCTATAACTATCCGTTTTACTGCAGTAAGTGAAGTGTGACTGTGAGAAATTCTAAATAGAGGCTATACAGCGGTTCAATTATCGTAGCACAAACCAAATTAGGTTCTAATTATCTGTACCTGATAGAGTTCCAAAGCTGGCAGAGGATACCTCTCACTGGGGACAATGACAACCACATTCCCTCGAACAATCGCCGGGGCGAAGAGACTGACAAAGCTGAGCAGAGGGGTCTCATCTGGGCACGCAATGCCTATCACCCCAACGGACTCTCGAATCATGATTGTCGCCCCATAAAGCTGCGTTTCCTGAAAGAGAAACAAACTTGTTTTATTGCTGACACCTCTTAGCCCTTCTAACACTGAACCTTAAATACTTGAGAAAACTCTACCGCATTGAAAGGATTGAGGCAATACAACACAAGAGATTCTACAGATGCTGGAAATCCACTGAAAGACTCAAAATGCTGGAGGAACTCAGCAGGTCAGGCAGCATCGATGGAGAGGAATAAATGGGCAACATTTCGGGCCAAAATCCTTCAATAGGCTTTACACAATAAAGAGAATTGAACAAGCAAATTATTATCTCCAGTAAACAGTAAGTTTGTAATGTAAAAATGACTCAGCGCTCCTGAATACCCTGGAAAGTTCATAAACTTTCATACAAAGGCGTATCACCTGAAATACTAAGCAATCTAATCTAGATATATCAGCCACGGAATGGTGCAGCTCTAAAGATGATTTTGTCAGTGCTAATTCATCCCAAGAGCTAAATATATACTTCAGCCCACTTGAAGCATTCACCTCCAGGTTTTCCCACTTTGAGTTGCTTTCACCTTGTTCACTGACGAGTCCAATATAGTGACCCTGCAGTAAGCACACATCAGCCAAAGGCTCTCTATCAACTAAACTTCAAAGTTTAAAGTGAATTTGCTACCCATACATAAATTTCACTGTCTACTATCCTGAGACTCATCTTCTTGCAAACAATCACAGTAGAACAAAGAAATACAAAAGAAATAAATACTACACACAAAGACTGGCAAGCAAACAATGTGCAAATGTCGACAAACTGCAGATACAAAAGAACAAATATAAATAAATAATACTACGGACATGCTGTAGAGTACTTAAAAGTGAGTCAATAGGTTGTGAAAATCAGTTCAGTGTTGAGGTGAGTTAAGTTATCCACGCTGATTTAGGAGCCTGATAGTTGAACATAATAGCTGCTCCTAAACCTGGTAACCCCTCTTTCTGCTTTCCGCAGGGATCGCTCCCTACGCGACTCCCTTGTCCACTTGTCCCCCCCCATCCCATCCCACCGATCTCCCTCCTGGCTCTTATCCTTGTAAGTGTAACAAGTGCTACACCTGCCCTTACACTTCCTCCCTCACCACCATTCAGGGCCCCAGACAGTCCTTCCAGGTGAGTCGGCTGGTGTGGTATACTGTGTCGAGTACTCCTGGTGCAGCCTTTTATATATTGGTGAGACCCGACGCAGACTGGGAGACCATTTCGCTGAACACCTACGCTCTGTCCGCCAGAGCCAGCAGGATCTCCCAGTGGCCACACATTTTAATTCCACGTCCCATTCCCATTCTGATATGTCTATCCATGGCCTCCTCTACCGTCAAGATGAAGCCACACTCAGGTTGGAGGAACAACACCTTATATTCTGTCTGGGTAGCCTCCAACCTGATGGCATGAACATTGATTTCTCTAACTTCCGTTAATGCCCCTCCTCCCCTTCTTACACCATCCCTGATTTATTTATTTCCCCCCTCCTTTTTTTCCCTTTCTCTCTCTGCCCATCACTCTTTGCCTGTTCTCCATCTCCCTCTGGTGCTCCCCTCCCCCTTTCTTTCTTCCTAGGCCTCCCGTCCCATGATCCTTTCCCTTCTCCAGTTCTGTACCCTTTTGCCAATCACCTTTCCGGCTCTCAGCTTCACCCCACCCCCTCCTACTTTCAATCTCTTACTATCTTTACTTTCAGTTAGTCCTGACGAAGGGTCTCAGCCCGAAACATCGACAGTGCTTCTTCCTATAGATGCTGCCTGGCCTGCTGTGTTCCACCAGCATTTTGTGTGTGTTGCTTGAATTTCCAGCATCTGCAGATTTCCTCGTGTTTGCATTCCTAACCCAAGTGTTGTGGGACATAAGGCATCTGTACTTCTTCCAGCAGTAGTAGTGAGAAGAGAGCATTGTCTGGCAGATGGTAGATCTTGATGATGGATACTGCTTTCTTGTGGCAGTGCCCCTTGTAGATGTGCTCAATGGTGGGAAGGGCTTTTCCTGTGATGGACTGGCCATTGTCAGCATTTTGTTGCAGGCTTTTCTGTCTTGAGCATTGGTGTTTCCATACCAGGCCATGATGCAGCCATAGAACATTACAGCACAGAAACAGGCCTTTTGGCCCTTCTTGGCTGTGCCAAACCATTTTTCTGCCTAGTCCCACTGACCTGCACCTGGCCCATATCCCTCCATAACCCTCTCATCCATGTACCTGTCCAAGTTTTTCTTAAGTGTTAAAAGTGAACCTGCATTCACCACTTCAAATGGCAGCTCATTCCACACTCCCACCACTCTCTGTGTGAAGAAGCCCCCCCCCCACTGCTCCCTTTAAACTTTTCCCCCTTCACCCTTAACCCATGTCCTCTTTTTTTTCTCCCCTGGCCTCAGTGGGAAAAGCCTGCTTGCATTCACTCTATCTATGCCTATCATCACTGTATACACCTCTATCAAGTCTCCCCTCATTCTTCTACAATCCAGGGAATAAAGTCCACCTATTCAACCTTTCTCTGTAACTCAGTTTCTCAAGTCCTGACAACAGCCTTGTAAATCTTCTCTGCACTCTTTCAACCTTATTAATATCCTTCCTGTAATTTGGTGACCAAAACTGCACACAATACTCCAAATTCGGCCTAACCAATGCCTTATACAACCTCACCATAACATTCCAACTCTTATGCTCAATACTTTGATTTATCAAGGCCAATGTACCAAAAGCTCTCTTTACTACCCTATCTACCTGTGATGCCACTTTTAGGGAATTTTGTATCAGTACTCCTAGATCCCTCTGTTCTACTGCACTCCTCAGTGCTCTACCATTTACCTTGTATGTTCTACCTTGGTTTGTCCTTCCAAAGTGCAATACCAGTCTGGATAATCTCCACTCTGCATCTATACAAGCTTTGTCACTAGCCACTGACCTCACCCTGACCAGATGTAGGAAACTCGATATGTCTGGAGTCACCTCTCAAACATTATTGTCAAAGTTCACAATTTCAGTGGTATAGTTGAAACTACGGATGCTGGAACCAGGAGCAACAAACAATCTGCTGGAAAACTTAGTGGGTCAAGCGCCATCTGTGGGGATGTGGGGTGCTGTGGAGGTTGGGATTAGGAATTGTCGAAATTGTCAACCATTACTAGACTATACCCAAATTCAAGACTAAAACATATTTTTCCCAGCTCATACATTGCTCCTGCCCTTCCTGGGAAGTTTTTACCTCCCGTGCATTTGGACACTTATTAAACCTTTCTTTAATATTTTATTTTAAGATAAAAATCAATGGAATTGGTGAACTGCTACAGTACAAGAAGTGACTGTCTGCCCCAAATGGAGTTTGCCATTTTGGAGTAGATTATCCAGTCAGTTCCTTTATTCAACACAGTCAAGGCATTATCTACACAAAGTAAAGCCACAGCTTCTCTCTAATTGAAGTAATTATCGCTGGTAGAACCTCAGTCATGCTGAGGCCTTGACATAGTTTACAAAGCATGATATGTGAAATTGGATACATCTACCCTGGCAAGGGTCAAGTAATAACTTATAAACACCTCATTGTGCTGTGGTCTTCGTTAAGAGTCATCTGGCATGGAAAAGACCCTACTTGTTCATGTCGCCCAAGCCAGTCTCATATTCCTTTAAACCTTTCCTATACATGTAACCACCCTCTAAGGTGTAATGTTTTATGCTGCACATTACTGTGAACAAATAACCACCGTGATTAGTGACAGCAGCCACCACTATAAGCATTTACGCACTGCACCAGTGCAGTAGCTGCAGTGTGCAAATTCAATAAAATGCGCTGCAGTCACTTGCTGCAGCTGCACTGCCAGCACCTCCTAACTGGGCAGCGTTTACCATCCGAGAGGCACCAGCCATCCAAGACCACAGCATGGACGTTCCTCAAAAATGCACGTTATCCTGATTTGGGAATATAATCTCGATTGGAGGGGTGACTAGGCCTCTGTGGGTAGCACAGGAGTTTCACAGCTCCGGCAACCCAGGTTCCGACCTGACCATCCTTCAGTGATATAGAACACAATACCAAATTACAAACCCTTCAGCTCACAATGTTGCGTTGACATTATGAGCTACTCCAAGATCAATCTAACGCTTCCCTTTTAAATAACCATCCATTTTCTTTCACCCATGTGCTTTTCTGAGTTTCTTAAATGCCCCTACCACCACCCCTGCAGCACATTCAATGCACTCACGAATCCCTGTGTAAAAAAAAACTTACCTCTGACATTCCCCCTATACTTACCCCAATCATCTTAAAGTTATGCCCTCTTGCTATTACGCCCTGGGAAAACGCCTCTGGCTATCCACTCAATCTATGCCTCTTATCATCTTGTACACCTCTATCAAGTCACCTTTCATGCTCCTTCGCTCACTAAATGTACCCTCATACGACATGCTCTCTAATCCACACAGCATCCTGGTAAATCCTCTTTGCACACCCCCTAAAGCGCCAACATCCAATGGGGGAGCCAGAACTGAACACAATATACCAAGCGTGGTCTTACCGGAGTTTTATAGAGTGGCAACATTGCCTCGTGTCTTTGGAACATAATCCCCACGTTTGTGCACCATCTGCATGTTCTCTTTGTGACCATATGGGCTTCCCAATGGAGCTCTGGTCACACACCCCAAAGTCACATTGGCCATGATAAATAGACCCTAATGTGGAGCTAAGTTGTCAAACCCAGGGGATAGTTGATGGGAATGTGGGAGAGTATGTTAAAAGGAACATTAATTAAGGAATGGGATTGCTTAGAGTCAACACAGACTCAATGGACCAAATAATCTCCTACGTCATAATGAAACATGAAAACTATTTCATTCGTCCCTGCATGGACGACATACACTTTAGCATTCTCACCTGGACAGTGCCCCCGTACTTGTCACAATAGGCGGCCCAATAGAATAGTCTCTCGATACAGGCATCTACTTCCCATCCAGCTTCCTCGATACCGACGCCAGTCAGAGAACTCAGTCCTTGAGACACCTCGTCCCGACGCAACTCCAGGTTCTCAGCCAAATAGTAGATGATCTGAGCCCGGTTGTGGGCAGCTCGCTTCCCCCAGCTGCAAAGATGAAACAAAATCTTTCACTGTCATGCCTTCAGCTATCTGCACTGTAGCGTGGTGGCTAGCGGACCGCTTTACAGCATCAGCTGTAAGGTCGGGATTCAATTCCTGCCACTGTCTGGATGTGCTCCTCCCCGTGACCACAGAGTGCTCCAGTTCCCCCTTAGGCGTACAGGTTAGGGTTAATAAAATGTGGGCATGCTGCTTGCGCGAGAAGCATTGCAACTCTTGCAGGCTGCCCCCGACACATCCTTGGCCTATGTTGGACTTTGATACGAATGGCGCATTTCAAATGTATGTTTCAATGCACGTGTGACAAATAAAGCTCACCTTTATATCTTTATCGTTTCTTCTTTAGATTATCATCCAATTTGTTACTGATCACTTTCAGCAACAACCTGATTCCAATTAATCCAAATTATTGGGGTAGATCATGTGAGAAGATCACTGTTGTTCTATTATTTAGCGTGATTCTGACCGACGTGAACTTCGCCAATATAATCAAAGACCCCTCCCCACCTTGGTCATTCTCTCCTCCCCCTTCCCATCACCAAAGAAGGTACCAGCCATTCAGAATATGTACCACCAGGGTCAAGTACAATCTCTACCCTGCTGTTACAAAACTCCGGGACAGATCTCTTGTATGATAAAAATGAACCCTTGTTCTCTCAACTTACGTTGTTATGGCCCTTGCTCATTCTCTGTAACTTTAACACTATATTCTGCTTTATTTTATTGTTTTCATCTTGTATTCCCCTCTGCGTACTTGTGCTTGGAATGATCTGTCTGGATGACAAGCAAACTTGTTTACATGCGGAATTTCAACACGTCATCAAAAACCTTGGCAAACTTCTACAGAAATGTGGTGAAAATTGTGCTGACTGGCTGCATTACTTCCTGGTACGGGACACAAATGTCCTTGAGCAGAAAATCCTACAAAAGGTAGCGGATTTGGCCCGGTACATCACAGGTAATGCCTTCCCAACCACTGAGCATATCCACATGAAACATTGCTGTAGAAAAGCAGCATCCATCATCAAAGATCCCTCACCGCCAGGCCATACTCTTTTCTCACTGCTGCCATCAGGTAGAAGGTACAAGAGCCTCAGGACTCACACCACCACGTTCAAGAATAGTTACTACCCCTCAACCATCAGATACTTCAACAAAAGGGAAAAACTACATTCATTCTATTTCTGGTGTTCCCACAACCGACGATCTCACTTTAAGGACTCTATCTTGTTATTTCATGCTCGTTATTTATTGCTATTTATTTATAATTGCAATTACACAGTTCATTGCTCATTGATCCTGTTTAGTTACTATACTACAGATTTGCTAAGTATGCCCGCAGGACAAGGAATGTCAGGGTTGTATGTGGTGACACATATGTACTCTAATAATAAGTTTAACTTTGAACTTTGAATAATAAACCAATTAGCAAACGACCAAAGCAATAAACACGAAATGCTGAAGGAACTCTGCAAGTCAGGCAGCATCGATAGAGGGGAATAAACAGCCAATGCTTTGGGTCAGGACTGGAAAAGAAGGGTGGGGAAGGGGAAAGAGTACTAACTGGCAGGTGATAGGTAAGATCTGATGAGGAGGAAGGCGGAGGGTGGGGGGGGGGGAATGGAGTGAAATGCTGGGAGGTGATAGGAGGAAGAGGTAAAGGGTTGACAAAGGAGGAATCTGATTATTAAATTGTCAATTTTCATCTTCATCCATTTTTCTTTATTTCTCTTTTAGATTTCTAATTAACAACAGATCTAGAAGCAATTGCCATAGAGAATTATTGAGAAACCAGGTTAGCACCAACCACCTACTTACACTAATTCTGCATTTATCCCGCTTCTAACATTGGCATCAACTCCCACCAGCTCCAAACTTGCCAGAGTTCAAAGTTTGAGGCCTGGTTTTCAGGGCCCCATCATCAGCATGTCCAAAGTTCAAGGCCTAGTGATTGGGGTACTGTTATTGACAAGTCCGGAGTTTGAGGCCTAGCGTTTGGTGATCAGTGTTTTCTGGGATCAACACCAAGGGTCAAGGTCCAAGAGTCAATTTGAAAATTTAGTCTGCAAGTCTCTGCAGGTGCGCTGGGGAAGACAAAGCCCGATGTCTGCAAGTGAGATTCAGTTGGAGGCCTGTCCTGGGTGCATGCGTGTGAGTTGGGGAGGGAGGAATGGGGCTTGTTTTGCTGCTATTTTTCTATGGCTTGTGGAGGTCTGTGCTGTTCTGCCAAGCATTGTGGACGTGCTTTGTCAATGATAGAATGTGTGGCCAACATAGTGGGCTGCCCCCAGCACATCCTTGTTGCTTGTTAGTGCAAATGATGCAGTTCACTGTATGCTTGTCAAATAAACTTTAATCTTGAATCTTACACTATTTCCTTGCATTTCAGCGAGGCTCCAGTCCTTTCATCTGGGGAAGCCCACTCTGTACTCAAAGCACCATTTAATAATGCAAATTACAGCAAGTCCGGCTCATTAGCGAGACCGACAGTAGAGGAGCTGTGTAGCCTTGGCTTATTGCATGGACCAGACCCTCCAAGCCCTCACACTGCAGCATTGCCTCTTCCGGGCACCCAGGGTTGGAAGCACCGAAAACAGTGTGGTAGCGCGCAGGAATCCGTGCTAGGTGAACCCCTGCAGGCCAGCTCTTTCATCAATACTGCTCTTTAGTGTTCGGTCCCTGGAAAAGAAACTGGACTACCTTCATCTGCAACCGACCCAGAGCAAGATGAGGAACTGCTGAATATTGGTTCTTAAAGAAAAGTGGCTCCAGGCCAACATCAATGCACGATCAATCTTCAGGCTATGCCACTTGTGCTAAAATTATTTTGTGACCTTATTGCGCTTCATTTAACTATATGTATTGTATCGTAATTATACCTGCTGTATGACCACGGGTACTGGGTTTTGCACCTCAGCCCCAGAAGAACAAAGTTTCCTTTAGCTGTATCAACATGTACAGCTGAATGACAATAAACTTGAACTTGAAGTCTTTAGTGAATTCTCATAAAGGTGTAGGACAGACCTCAGGGCTCAAGGTCATTTTTCCAATGCCTATTGTACTCTGAAAACAGCCTTACCCTTACCGATCCTTGCCTTGGAGATTGGAGAGTACTCAGCTGGATGGCATGATTCTGCTAAACATTAAGAACTTAAAGTGCTGCAAGTCTACACAATCAGCGAGTTGCTCGCTGGCAGAGATAATGAAGGCGTTGCGCAACGTGCTGCTGCCTGAATCAACGGAGGCTTACAGTTTAATAGCACGTGGCTGTCTTGGTCGCTTTTCTTCTGATCGGGAGACCCTTTCGGGCACTGTTAATCCGGTATGCCGCAGGTCTGATTCGTCCATTTATTAGCTGAGAAGAAGGGCGGAAGGTGGAGTAGCTGTGTGGCCCCGGCTGGAGTGAGGACTGGGCCTCGAGCAATGGTATCGCCTGTCTGCAGCTGCCAAGAGAGGGGTGCCAAAGCCGGGGTCGGTGTGGTGCGGCATCCAGGATGGAGTCTGCGCTGCCCTCCCAGTGCTTCTCTCGGCAGAAGACACGTTCTGTTGTGGTCGACTGCAGCTTCTGGACTGAGAGGCCTCAAGCCGCGGGGTTGCCTGTTTTACAGCCGCTGGTAGAGTGGCATCTGAGCCGGTGCACTCCACCAGGAGCAGTGTGTTGCAGCATCTGGCCTGGAGTCTGAGCTCCACCACCCACCCTCTCCCCCTACCAGTGTTCGCTCAGCACAAGACAAGCCCTAGTGGGGATTTCAATGGACTGAAGGGTCTGGACAATACATATTTTTTTTTTTGCGGTTGCATCTTGCTAATGCTCTAATGTGTTTGCTCATCTTGCGTATATGAGGAGTGGGCCTCAAGCTCCAGTGTCACCTGGGGGGCTTGGAGCTGGTGAGCTCTACTGGGGGGGGGGGGGGGGGGGTGATGCGACATCCAGGCTGAAATTGGTGCTGCCTCCCCCCACCAGTGTTTGCTAGCACGAGTAGTTTTGGACTCTTTTATTGCGTGATTGCGATACTTTGTGCTGCTTGTGACTGCTGGTACCTGTGTTCTGCATCTTGAATCCAGAGTAAGAGACTACTAGACAGGTATATGGAGGAATTCAAGGTGGGGGGTTATATGGGAGGCAGGGTTTAAGGATCAGCACAGCACTGTGGGCCGAAGGGCCTGTACTGTTCTATGTTCTATGTAACGCTGTTTCCTTTGACAGCATTTACGAGTACTCATGTATGGTTTAATGACAATTAAATTAGAAATTAATTGAATTGAATTGGAGGGTATACTCCACCTGCAAATGTGCAAATACAAAAGTGCCTCTATCACAACCATAAAGATAATGGGGATTAGCAGCAAAGTGCGGATCTATTCCACGGTTAAACTGTCACCACTACTTACCCTGGAGCTGCAGCATGAGCTGCCTCCACTGCATTTCGAACGTCCTTCTTGGTGCAGTCACCAACATAAGCCACCACCTTACCCTTGTGGTCAAAAATGGGCCGTGAGTACATGCCAATAGGCCTCTTCTGAGCACCTCCATAGTACACTTTATACGTACGGTCAACACTGTAGACAAACACAACTGCCATAAGTCAAACGAGTATATGAAGACGGCTGGATTTATTGGCACAAATTCCACATTTTCCCACCTTGGAATAGCATCGGTCTGGAGTAACACAGGCTGCATCACCTGCCCTGGGATCGGTGGAAGGTCTGCTCCGTGCACTGATGCAAATGTTTTGTACTTGACCTCTACTGGCTTTGGGTCGGGACGTTCCTCCCAAACAGGCCGCACGTACTCATACAAGCCCTAGATGGGTGTGGGAGGATGGAAAGGCATCTATGAACGTCCAGGTAAGAACTCATGGAGCTGCACACCAGCTAACACAATTGATTGGTAAAACACGACTACTACTTTGTACTAAAATGGACCTTGTTTATTTTTGTTCTAATTGTGTTCTTTCTTGAGGAAATTGTGTGTAATTTATGAAGGACATAAGACATAGGAGCAGAAATCGGTCATTTGGCCCATCGAGCCTGTTCATGTTTTTCTTGTGGAACTTGTGTATCTGATGCTCTGTGCCTGCAAGTAAGTTTTTCATTGCACTTGTGCATGTGACAATAAATCCAACTTCAACTTTCTTGACTTGCTTCATGAACTCAATGCTCTGAACACCACAGATATCACTCAAATGCTGCAAGAACTAAAAGTTTGAGGATCTGGGATAATTGCTACTACTGAGTTTGCTAAATCTTCAGA
Source organism: Hemitrygon akajei (assembly GCF_048418815.1). Taxonomy (NCBI): domain Eukaryota; kingdom Metazoa; phylum Chordata; class Chondrichthyes; order Myliobatiformes; family Dasyatidae; genus Hemitrygon; species Hemitrygon akajei. The sequence goes on from NC_133154.1 coordinate 25,281,815, forward strand.
GGCAGACTCTTGGGATTGGCATTAATGCAATCTCTTACCCACAGAACACAAAGTACACTGCAGATGCTGTGGTCAAATCAACATGTACAAACAAGCTGGATGAACTCAGCAGGTCGGGCAGCATCCGTTGAAATGAGCAGTCGACGTTTCGAGCCGAGACCCTACGTCAGGACTGAAGGAGGAGGGGGCAGGGGCCCATAAAGAAGGTGGGGGAGGTAGAAAACCAATCAGAGGAAAGATCAGGGAGTGGGGGAGGGGAAGCAGGGAGGGGATAGGCAGGAGAGTTGAAGAAGGAATCTAAGGGGAAAGCACTATGGGCAGTAATGTTTACAATGTAGGATGGCAACATGTCTCTTCTTGAATTTTGTGTTCCTCCTCATTTTCTCTTGGAATTCACAGACTAGACATGTTTTCGGACTCCCCTCACCCACTTTTTCCTCATTTCTCTCCCATCAAGTATCAAACTTCCAACTTCTGTGTTGCAGCAAGAAAAATCTGACTTCCATTGAAAACATTTATTGTATTCTAGTCCAAATGCAGTCAATCAAATAATTCATTCATGAATGGAACCGTGGCCTTTAAGCTCCACATTAGCTTCTTTGTAATTCCAGTACTGACCTCTTTCCCACCGTCTCGTCCAAAGCCGCTCTCTTTACAGCCACCAAAACCAGCTGCAGCATCAAACATGTTGTGCCCGTTCACCCAGACTGCTCCAGCCTTCAAACTAAAGACAGTGTCTGTCAATAAATCAGGAACACCAGAAACAAGCAGGGCCAGAGTTACCCACAAAGGAATGGCGAGAGAGGGAAAGCAAGCTAGTGAAGGCAAGAGTAAGGAAGGACGAGGAATAGGAAGTGGGGGGGGGGGTGAGGGAGGCCGGGGGGGGGGGGGGGGGGTGGGAGCAAGGGTTGAGGAAGGTGGGGGTGACAGAGTGAGAGTGAAGCAAAGGACACTATTGGGGAGATTATAAGCAAAAGCATGCTGTATCACCTCATCGCTACCTCCAGTGCCAAGGGCAGGTTTTCAGTCCAGATGCTGCCTGCAAGTCCATATGAGGAGTTGTTTGCCAGAGCAATAGCCTCCTTTGCAGTGCGGAAAGTCATGGCTACCAGAACTGGTCCAAATATCTAAAGAATTAAGGGGTAAAAGCTCCTTAAGTTCAGAAACAGCTGTGATCTATAACACTGACACACTCACTAGCTTAAAGATCTAAGGATTTAAAGATTAGCTTTATTTATCACACATACATTAAAACAAAAAAAAAAGTGAAATGCAACGACTGCGAGGATACTGCTGGGCAGCCCGCAAGGGTTGCCACACTTCCAGCGCCAACATAGTATGATCACAACTCAGTACCCCTAACCTGTACTGCCTTTGGAATGTGGGAGGAAACCAGAGCACCTGTCCCACTGTGTGAACGGAGACCGAGGTCATGGACCTACTCTGGCTGTTCCAGGCTCCGGGTCTATGGTCTAGTTTGACTCAGAACGTTGTTGCTTGCTTTTATTGTTTACTTGATCTGTGTTTATTTTTTCTCTTTCTCTGCACATTGGCTGTTGGCCTTTTTAAAAATTTGTTTCTTTTGGGTTTTGTGCTTTGTAAGCAGACGTATCTCAAGGTGGTATAATTTATACATTCTTTGATAAATGCACTTTGAATCCTTACTAATGAGCATTCACTTTTTACTGGGTACGTCCAAATAATTGTCCTGTTTGGAGCTTGACTACTGCACACTAATAACTCCAAGTACAAATCATCTTTGTGACAAGTTGGGATGCTTTAGGAAAACATGAAGTAGACAAGATTAACTTGCGTATCACCTACAGTCAAGAGGGGAGCACAGAGATACAGTTGGTAGAGCCAACTCATCATAGTTTGAGTTCAGTCTTGACCTCTGGCACTAAGTGGAGTTTGCACGTTCTCCCTGTGACTACATGGGTTTTAAAGCCACAAGACCTAGGAATGGATATTAGACCATTCACCCATTGAGTCTGCTCTGCCATTCAGAAACGGCTCATTTATTTTCCCCCTCAACCTCATTCTCCTGCCTTCTACCCATAGCTTTTGACATCCTTACTAATCAAATACACAGTGGATTCTGGTTAATTGGAACACACCTAAACCAATATATATTGGTCCAGTTAAGCAGCTGCCCCAATTAGCCAAACAGTTAAAAAAGGTATTAAAAAAAAGACAAACCACAGTTTAACTGAGTAACAAATTATGTACTTAAATTACATAGAAAAATTAGAGCATTACCAATACTACTACAGTACCATAAAACTGTGTTTTAGTTCCTAATAGGAGGAACTTATCGAATGTACACTGTCATGTTCTTTTGATTCACTGTAAATGAACAATATCAGTGCAAGCACCTCATGCAGATAATGGACTGCCTTCATACAATGCACCCTCCAAATCTTCAATTTCATTGTAACATTCAAGATGAATGTGGATACCTTCAAATTCCTCGTAGTTCCTAAATTGTTAACGTAGTGAAATAGTTTCATTTTTATTCCCAGCCAATTACTGATATCCCCAAACCTGAATGTTCGAAACCGCAGTAAGAAAGCAGTTCTTAACTATCTTCCTGCTTATTTCCCACCAACTATCAGTGACAAAAATCACAGCTTTTTGAACATACAGTTGCAAGAAAAATTTTGTGAACCCTTTGTAATTACCTGGATTTCTGCATTAATTACATATAAAATGTGGTCTGATCGTCATCTAAGTCACAAATACAATCTGCCTAAACTAATAACACACAAACAATTGTACTTCTTTTCGTCAGTACAGAGTACACCATTTAAACAATCACAGTCTAGGTTAAAAGAAATGTGAACCTCTGGGGTAAATGCCTTCTACAGAAGCTATTTGGAACTAGGTGTCCCAATCAATGAAAGCTGAAAGAGGTGAAAAAGAATCCAAGGGTTACAGCAAAAGATCTACAGAAATTTCTAGAACTTGCTAGAAATTTCTAGAACTCTGTCCACTATAAGAGAAACACTGAACAAGAACGGTGTTCATGGAAGGATGCCAAGGAAGAAACCACTGCCCCCCCCATAAAAAAACCCTGCTGCATGTCTCAAGTTTGCAAAAGACCACCTGATGTTCCACAACGTTTCTGGGACAATGTACTATGGACAGTTGAGACAAAAGCTGAACTTTTTGGCAGAAAAGCACACACCTGTGTTTGGAGGGAAAAGGGCAATGCACACTAACACCAAAACCTCATCACAACTGTGGAGAATGGTGCTTCATCATGGTCTGGAGCTGCTCTGCTGCAACAGGACCTGTTCAGCTGGCAATCATTCAGGAAACAATGAATTCAAAATTGCATCAAGACAACTTACAAGAGAATGTCAGGGTTGCGGTGAGTCACCTGAAGCTTAATCGAAGTTGGATGACGCACCAAGTCAATGATCCAAAACACGAGTAAATCAACAACAGAGTGGTTTAAAAAGAAGAAAATTCGTATTTTGGAACGGCCAAGTCAGAATCCAGACCTTAACCCAATTGAGATGCTGTGGCATGACTTGAAGAGGGCTGGTCATGCAAAGTATCTCAGAAATATTGATGAACTGAAAAAGCTTTGTATAGAGGAATGGTCTAAAATTCCTCTGCGCCATTGCGCAAGTCTGATCAGCAGCTACAGGAAACGTTTGGTTGAAGTTATTGCTGTGATAGGAGGTCCTATTAGTTATTAAATACAGGGGTTCACATACTTTTTCCAGCCTGGACTCTGAATGATTAAACAATGTGTTCAATAAAGGTCTGAAAAGTACAAATGTCTGTGCATTATTAATTTTGTGTTGTCTATTAATGAGATTTAGATGAATATCAGACTATATTCTATGAGCAGAAAACCAGGTAACTTCAACAGGTTCACAAACTGTTTTTTGAAACTGTAAAAACACACAACTGACATTATTTAAAAACTCTAAGCACAGTGTACTGTCTAATAGCCACACATGTGCATGCGATTGTCAGTAGTTTGAAATGGATCAGTAAGTTTTCTGTCCCAATCAATTGGCACTGTGTCTCATATAAACAAAAGGAATCGCAGCTTTTTTTCAATTAGATTTTGCTCTTCAAGAGTTGTCCCAAATAAGCAGCTTCCCCAATTAACCAGAATCCAGTGTAATTGATTTTATTACTTTGAGATACGATATGATACATACCCATCTTACCCAATGAGCCGTCCACTCAATTACACTCACACAACCAATGAACCTAGTAACCCGTACGTCTTTGGAATGTGGGGAAACAGCCGCAGTCATGGGGAAAACTCAACGACGTGGCCTCCAAAGCTGTCTGTGGCAATGAATTCCACAAGTTCACCACCCTCTGACTGAAAAAAATTCCTCCTCTGGTAGCTCTAGGTTTTCTCTGGGAGCTTGATTCCCCCCATATCCTAAAGACATGGGGGGGAAAATGGCTTTTGTAAATTGCCCCGAGTGTGTCAGTGAATAGAAGAATCAGTGGGAGTTAAAGGGAATGTGGGGAGAACTGCAAATCAATGGGATGAATGTAGGATCAGCGAAAAAAGGTGGTTGGTGGTCAGCATGGACTCTATGATGTTTCTGAACTGTAACTCCCTCTGATTCTAAACACCCTACCATAATCATCGAGCACTGTAAACGTAGGCTTACTATCCCGTGGAGGGATTAATATGGGGAAGGACAGGGAAGTACAAAATATTGCAGTCTTTTATACAAACATATATAGAAAGAGTTATCCATTCAGCCCCTCATTACTTGGAGTGTAGTGTTCAGTGCTGGTTGCCTCATTATAAGGAGGATATGGAAGTTTTAGAGATGGCCCAAAGGAGGTTTACTGGGGTGTTGCCTGGGTTAGAGAGAATGTTTTATAAGCGTAGGTTGATTGAGTTAAGAGTTTTCTTTTTGGAATGAAAGAGGATGACAGGTGATTTGTTAGAGTATAAGATGATAAGAGGCATCCATAGAGTGGACATTCCCCCCCGCCAAGGTGGAAATGGTTAATACAAGAGGAACGTGTAGGAGGGAGGATATCAGACGAAGGATTTTTTTTTAAACACTGAGTGGTAAGCACGTAGAACATATTGCCAGGGATGGTGGTAGAGACAGATACAGTCAGGGCATTTAAGAGGCTCTTAGATAGTCACATGGATGATAGAAAAAATGGGGAGGGCAGAGTTAGATCGATTTTAGAGTAGGTTAAAACGTCAGCTCAACATTGTGGTCTAAAGGGTCTGTACTGTGCTGTGATGTTCTAAGTTCATTAAGATCACTCTGAATCTTTTACATTAGTTCCGCTTTCATGCCAAAAGTCAAAGTAAAATTTAATACCAGATTACATATATGTCACCACATACAGCCCTGAGGTTCTTTTTCCTGCAGGTATATTTAGCAAATGTATAGAACAGTAACTGTAAACAGGATCAGTGAACAACAAACTGCGCACAAGCAAATATAAAACCTCTGTTATTATCCAAAACATTCCCGTACAGAGACTGAGGCTCCACAAGAACAGTCAGAAGATCGACTCTCCTCTGGGTGAAGTCATTTTTCGCTTTGGTCCTGCTGCCTGACTCTTATTTTAAGAGTTATTCCCTGTTTCTGGACACTCAGGTAGGGGAACATCACCTTTACACCTGCCCTGCGGGGCACCTTACAGAATTAAAGAGCATGGAAAAGGTCTTTAACCCACTGAGTCCACAGTTAAACACCCTCTCACAGTAATCCCCATTCTGAGTCGTGCCACCTTCCTGTCGACCTCCTCTCAGCTTCTATCACTCTAGCAACACTAGGGGACAATTACAATCGCCAGTTACCCTTGGGATGTGGGAGGAACCAGGGAAACCCACACGGTCACAGCAAGAATATACAATTTAACCACATGTGCTCTGTGTGGAAAATCAAATTTGGTTCTCTGGAACTAAGAGGCAGCAGCTCTACTGGGCCATGCAATCTTTGGATGAGATATTAAACAAGCCACAATGTTCTCAATTAACTCGCCTCTCATTTTCTCTAATTCTACAGAAAACAGGCTATTTCTGCTCAATTTCTAACCAGTTCCAGAAATTGGGCTAACCTTCACTATAATCACTCTAGTATTAGCTTATCTTTCCACTGAAGGGCGACTTGATCTGCAGAGAATTTTCCAAGTGGGTGCTCACCAGGAACTTTATAATTAAAGGCATATTTCTCTCCATTTCACATTTGCATCAAAGACCAACATATAATTTTCCTTCCTACCTTATCATAGCGTAGAGGAGTACAGCACAGTTTAGGCTCTTCAGCCCACAAGTAGTGTTGACCTATATAAATCTACACCACAATCAATCTAACCCTTCTCTCCTACACAGCCCTTAACCCTCCAATTTTCTTACATCCCTCTGCCTATCTAAGAGTCTTTTAAATGTCTCCATTTTATCAGCCTCTACCAGATCCCCTGGTGGTATATTCCAGGTACCCACCACTCTGTTAAAAATGCTTCATCTAACATTTCCTTTAAACATTCCTCCCCTCACTTCAAATGGATGTTCTCTGATATTTCCCTGGGAGAAATGCACTGCCTGTCCACTCTATTTATGCCTCTCATTATCTTGTACACCTCTATCAAGTTGCCTCCCAATCTTCTCCAAAGAAAAAAGCCCCAGATCACTCAAGCTTTCCTTATAAGACATGATCTCTAATACAGGCAGCATCCTGGTAAATCTCCTCTGCACCCTTTCAAAAGCTTCCGTATTATTTCTAGAGGAGATCAGAATTGAACACAATACTCCAAATGTGGTCTAGCCAGTTTTTCAAAGCTGTAACATACCTCAACCCCCCGACTAATGAAGACCAACACACTATACACCTTTCTTAGCCACCCTATCAACGTGCAGTAACTTTGAGGGAGTTATGGACATACAGCCAAATATCCCTCTGTTTTGTCATACTAAGAACCCTGCCATTAACCTTATACTCTGCCTTCAAATTTGATCTTCTAAAGTGTATCCCTTTTCACTTTTACAGATTTAACTCCATATGTCACTTCTCAGCTTTGCATCCTTTCTATGTTCTGTAGTAACTTATGACAATCTTCTACTATATCCACAACCACGAACAACCTTCGCATCATCTGTAACATTGGCAAATTAGCTTTACAGATAGCTTCACAGTAGCAGCGCGGTGGATAGCACGAAGCGCTGCAGTATCAGCGACCCAGGTTCAATTCCCGCCGCTGCCTGTAAGGAGCATCTACATTCTCTCCATGATCGACTGGATTTCCTCCGGGTACTCCGATTTCCACCCACAGTCTAAAGGTTGGTAGGTTAATTGGTCATTGTAAATTGTCCCGTGACTGGGCTAGGGTTAAATCGGGGGCTGCTGGGTGGCACGGCTGGAGGGGCCGGAAGGGTCTATTCCACATTGCATCTAGATAATTTTAAAAAATAACTGTGCTGCCCTTCAACACTGACCAAACACAGCCTGTGTATGCAATGCAATTTTGGACTCGAAGTCACTTGTTGGCATAAAATGTGACATTTAACTCAAAAATGTATTTGAATTAACATCAGAAAGCCCGTGTTCCAAAAGGCATGAGAGAGAAGAGTGACCAACTGGACTAAATGCAGTGCATTCCAGTTTACATATCACATTTACGTAAATTAAAAGGTATCAAAGAGAAGGCTTGCAATAAGTTGAAGATTCAGGATCCAAGTTTATTTGGCGCACGTACGTCAAAACCTACAGTGAAAGGTGTTGATGGCGTTAACAACCAACACATCCAAGGATGTGTGAGACTCAGACCGCAAGTGTCGCCATATATTCCAGCACCGACATAGCATGCCATCACGCTCAGCAGAGCATAAGGAAAAACAAAACAACAACAGCAAAACACGCCCCATTCCTCCCTCCCATTACTTGCAGCTCAAGAAAACGAAATTCTAATTTTGCGGAGGGTCTACTTACCTCTTCACGAACCACACGAGAAACAGTATTCACATTGGTGATAAGGGTGGGCGGGTAGAAGAAACCTTTCTGTGGCATTCCTTCAGACACCTGAAACACCTACAGTGAGAACATGTGAGAGCATATGCAAACTCCTCTTCAAGATTCCATAAAAGTCCAAAGAAAAATATGTATCTTTAAAGTGCCCTTCAGCTCTGCATCGTTTCTAAGTTCTGTAGTAACTTACAACAATCCTCTACTATATCCACAACCACTACCAACCTTCGCATCATCTGTAACATTGACAAATTAACTTTACAGATAATTTCACAGTAGCAGCGCGGTGGATAGCACGAAGCTATATACTGTTGGTGGCCGGTAAAAAGACTCTTACTAGGAAATGGTTATCACAGGAGAGCCGAACTTTAAATGCATGGATGGAAATTACAATGGACACTTACAAAATGGAGAAGATAACAGCATCTGTTAATCATAAGCTGGAACAATTTAATACATACTGGGGAAAATGGTTTAACTACATAATGCCTCATAGGCCTGATTTTATTCTCACAAATCAATGAATATGTTGTAAAAAAAAAATCACTCCCTACTTGTACATAGTTTTTTCCTTTTGCTTGTTTTTTCTTTCCGCTCTTTTCTATAAGTGTACACCTCAGATAAATACTTTGTGGAGATTTGTGATATATATGATTATATGATATATATCTACAATGTCTGAAATACATCTTATGGAAATGTTTGTTTGATGATGAACTTCAATAAAAAATAAATTACCAGAAAAAAAGTGCCCTTCAGAAACTGAGGATGTCTCAAAAAAATGCATTCTTGTCAGTGAGAGATCCTGTCAAGGCAGGAAAATAAGGTAACCGATATGGCTATAGCAAGTGCCAAAATCGATAAGATAATGTACTTAGATAGGGCTTCTTCTGCTCAAAGGAAGAAGAGTAGGAAGAATAGCGTTACAGCTATAAATAAAGTGCAGTCCAAGTAGAAAGAAAGATGCACAATCATAATAAAATGTAACCGAGATGCACAGTCATAACAAAGTGTAGGCAGAGTCCACGGAGGGGAGGTCGGGTTCTGTGATGCACTGAGCTGTGTCCACAACTCTCTGCAGTTTCTTGTGGAAAATTTAAAAAAACGAAGGACATAGATGGGGTAAATACGAACGAGCTTTTATCCACTGAGGTGGGCAAGACTAAAACTAGAGGTCATAGTGTAGGTTCAGGGTGAAAGGTGAAATGTTTTTAAAGGGAAAAGGAGGGGGAATTTCTAAACTCAGAGTGGTGCAAGTGCGGACAAGCTACCGGCGGAAATGGTGGATGTGGGTTTCACTGCAGTATTTAAGACAAACTTGGATAAATACATGGATGGGAGGCAGGTGCAGGCCAATGGGACTAGCCAAAGTAACAATTTGCTGCAGATTAGATGGACCAAAGGATCTGTTTCTTTGACTCTAAATGCTGATTAAAGGATTAAGGTTGGTTAGGGGTAACAAGAACAAGGAAGTTAAGGACCGAATTTCCTCTTAGCTCTTACCTCTGCTCCTTCGTTCCTTGCCTCCTCCACATACTCTGTAATTGTCTTCATCTGAGATTCGTCTACCAGTGCACCCATGTCAACGCCCTTATCCAGGCTATCACCCACACGAAGACACTGCATGCGCTGCGTCAGTCGGTTAGTGAGCTCCTGAGCAATCGACTCCTGCATCAGCAGCCTGGAGCCAGCACTGCACACCTACAGCAGAAGCAATACCATCAACACTGCGAACCTCTGGCGTCTTTGAGCAATGTGCAAAACATGCTGGAGGAACTCAGCAGGCCAGGCAGCTACTATGGAGCAGCATAAACAGTCAACGTTTTGGGCCGAAACCCTTCATCAGGACTGGAAAGGAAGGGACAGAAGTCAGAATAAGAAGGCAGGGAGGGGAAGGAGTACAAGCTGACAGGTGCAAGGAGAAGAAAGGTACTCTTTCTCCTCGCCAAGCTTCTTATTCTGTCTTCTGTGTCCTTCCTTTCCTGAAGGAGGATCTTGGCCCAAAACGACTGTTTATTCCCCTCTATATATGCTGCCTGACCTGCTGAGTTCCTCCAGCACTTTGTGTATGTTGCTCCAGGTTTCCCATTTGTACAGAATCTCTTGTGTATTTGACAAATTATGATCTTGCTGAGGACTGAATGAAAATCATTCTCATTTTCTTCAGGATATGATGGCAGTACTTGTTACCTCCTGCAGGCCTATCATTGCAAAGCAAAGCGCCCAGTGATCGATTTGACCAGTGCAGCTAACCCTTCCAACCTGAAGAAAGAGGCTGTATTACTGAGCTGGGTCCTTTTAGAATACCAGCCATCCTTGCTAGTGTGACTGCAGAGAAACCTCACTGTCAGCTCCTGTAAACAAGGTACAGTAAGTTATTATGAACATATTCCCCTTCACAAAACTGAACCTAAAGCCATCAACGGGGTCAAGGCCACACAGTTAGTACTTAGTCCCAGTACAGCACAATATAGTTCCACAGTATGAAGAGAGCTCAGAAGGCAGGTCCACTCTGTGGTTTCTGATGGCTGGGCTCTAGAGCTTACCCTTAGCAAACGGGGTGCACAAACTGAATTGTCTGAAGTCTCACCACTACTCACCTGTCCCTGGTTGAACCAGACCGCATCTACCAGGCCTTCAACCACACTATCCAGATCAGCAGTGTCGAACACGATGAAGGGGGATTTCCCGCTAAGTTCCAGTGAGAGCTTCTTTCCCGTGCCGGCTGTTGCTCGGCGGAGAAGCCGTCCCACCTGCAGAGGGAGCACATCACATATCTGACATGTCTGCGGAGGCACCAGAGACTGCAGACGCTGGAAACTGCTGGAGGAACTCAGTGGATTGAGCAGCATCTGTGGTGGGTGGGGCAGTAGGAACTGTCAACTCCATCTGTCTATCTCAGTCCAGAGTCGCCTCAGGTCTTTTCATTCCCATTACACTCTTCATACTGGCAACTTCTCCTTGTCATTCTCAGCCCTGATGCAGGGTTTCCATTCAGTCAACAATTCCTTCCACCACCACCCTGCCCCTCCCCACAGATTCAGCTTTGTTCCTCCAGCAGGTGGTTTGTTGCATGCTTCAGTCTCTAATGCCTGCATCTCACTACTTCAGATAATATCTACTCCCTTTCTAAACAACAGCATTGAGGAGGAATTTCTTTAGCCAGAGGGTGGAATCATTTCCACAGGTGGCTGTGGCCAAGTCGTTGGGTGTGCTTAAAATAGCAGTTGATGTGTTATGGATAAGTAAGGGTGTAAAAGGCTATGGGGAGAAGGCAGAAGAATGGAGTTCAGAGGGATAATAAATCAGACACGATCAAGTGGCAGAGCAGAATCATTAGGCCAAATGGTCTACTTCTGCTCCTATTTTTATAGGCTTATAAGGGCGCTAATGCTTTCTAACTTTACAAACACAGAGTTCTCTGGTGCATTGCACATATGTATTAGCCCCTTCAGCCATCAGTCTCCTGACCTCAACTCTGAACTGATTCCAAAAGCTACAGACTCACTTTCAAGGACTCTACAGTTCATGTTCCCAGTATTATTTATTCTTATTATCTCTTTTTTGTATTTGCAGATTATTTTCTCTTGCACATGAATGAAGGGAGAACCAGCAAATTCCAGCAAAAGACAACAGTCTGTGCAAATACAAAAAAAATGTAAATAAATAATACTTACAACATGAATTGCAGAGTCCTCAAAAGTGAGTCTGTAGGTTTTGGTATCAGTTCAGAGTTGAGGTGGGGGTAACTTCATTCAAATTCTCCTCTTTTGCATATTGGTTGTTTTGTGTGTAGTTTTTCATTAATTCTATTATAGTTCTCTGTTCTAGTGTAAATGCCTGCAAGAAAATGGATCCTGGGGTAGTAAATGGTGCTGGTGTTGAAGAGGGTTCAGTGGAGGTTTGCATTAATGATCTGGGGAATGAAAGGGTTAACAGGTGAGGAGCATTTGATGGCTCTGAGCTTTGATGGGAGATTTGAAGAATGAGCAGTGGATAATAAGTTTACTTTGAACTTTGCATGTCCATAAGAATTATAAGGTAGCCAGGAAGGAGCTTGAAAAGGGAATTAAGAGAGCTGGAAGAAGACATGAGAAGACCTTAGTGAGTAGGATCAAGGAAAACTCCAAGGTGCTCCAACACATGTGTATAAACCAAGAGAATGACTACAGTGAGGATAGGATCAACCAGTGATATAAGAGGTGGTAGGGAGGCCCTTAATGAACACTTTATTTTAGTATTCACCAGAGAGGGAGGCCTTGACAAATGTGAGGTCATCATACAAAGATAGATAAGGATAGATAAGTCCTGGATGGGGCTTAGGTTACTACAGGAACTGAGGGAAGAAATTGTTACGCTTTTGACAATGATCTTTGAGTCCTAATTGGCCACAGGAGTAATGCCAGAGGTTTGGAGAGTGGCAGACGTTATTCCTTTGTTCAAGACAGTTAACAGGACAATCCTGGGAATTATAGATGAGTAAGTCTAACATCAGTGGTGGGCAAACTATTGGAGAGGATTCTTAAGAGACAGGTTTACAAGCATTTAGAGAAGCATGGATTTGTGTGAGGGGCGGATCATGCCTCATGAGCCTGACTGACTTCTTTGAGTGAGTGACAAATTGACGAAGGTAGAACAGTGGATGAGGTTTAAATGGATTTTACTAAGATGCTTGACAAGGTTCCCCGTGGTAGACTCTTTCAGAAAATCAAGGAGGCATAAGATCCAGGGGAATTTGGCTGTGTCAATTCAGAATTGGCTTGCTCCCAGAAGGCAGAGGTTGGTGGCAGATGAAGTGCATTCTTCCTGGCGGTCTGTGACTATTGGCTTTCCACGAGGATCTGCTCTGAGACCACTACTCTGGGATTTTTATAAATGAATTAGGGGAGGAAATGGAAGAGTGGGTTAGTAAGTTTTCAGATGACATGAAGTTTGGTGGCGCTGTGCACAGAGTAGAAGGTTGTCGTAGGTTATAATGGGATGTTTTGATAGGAAGCAGAGCTGGGCAAAGAAATGGCAGGTGGAGTTTAGTCCAGTTAATTCACTTTGGAAGCTCAAAATTGAAGGCAGAGTTATTGACAGGATTCTTAACAGTGTGAAGGGACAGAGACCTTGGAGTCCATGCCCACAGATTCCTCAAAGTTGCCACACACAGGTAGTTGAGATGTACGATATCGTATGTTGGCCTTCACTAGTCAGGGGATTGAGTTCAAGAGCTAAAGGTAATTTTACAGTCATTTCAAACTCTGGTTAGACCACATTTGGAGTGCAGTGTTCAGTTCTGGCTGCCTCAATGCAAGGAGGCAATGGTGAGGCTCACTTGGAGTATTGTGAACAATTTTGGGTCCCTTATTTAAGAAAGGATGTGCTGACATTGGAGAGGCTTCAGCAGTGGTGCACAAGAATGATTCAGGGAATGAAAGGCTTATTGAATCAAGAGTGATTGATTACTCACTGTACTCACTGGAATTTGGAAGAATGAGAGGGGGATCTCACTGAGACATACCGAACTTTGAAAGGCCTAAATAGAGCGGACACGGAACAGTTGTTTCCTACAGTGGGAGAGTCCAGGACTAGAGAGCACAGCCTCAGAATAGAGGGAGTCCCCCTTCATCGTGTCAATATCACTGGCATATGTCATGAAATTTGCTGTTATGCAGCAGCAGCACACTGCAATACATAATAATAAAATCTGTAAATTACAGTAAATACATATATTTATATTTTAAAAGTTAAATTAAATAAGTAGTGCAAAAAGAGATAAAAAGTCATGCAGTAGTGTGCCGGATTCACTGTCTATTTAGAAATTTGATGGCAGAGGGGAAGAATCTATTACTAAATCGTTGGGTGTATGTCTTCAGGCTCCTGTACCTCCTCCCTGACGGTAGCAATGAGAAGAGGGCATGTCCATCTGTTATAATCTGTGATTTGGGATGGCTTATTCTGGCATGAAAATCTCCTGCTCTCTGATGGTTATCACGGGATGGGAATCAGGTTCACGTGTACGAGAGCGCTCAATAATTCTCGGCTTTGTAAACGATCAAGCCCTTTACAACTGTCAGTATTGAAGTCCAATTGCCACGTGGAGCATCATTTTTGGATGCATGCCAGTTGTACAAAGCACAGTAGAGACAAGATCTTATCGGACTAAAGATATCATTGTGTATATGGTGGTACTAAGCATAGAGGACCAGGTTACAGATCGTGAGAGGCATAGATGAGGTAGTCAGTAACACTCATTTTTCCAGGGTTAAGGAGTCCAAAACTAGGGGCATGAGTTAGGATGAGAGGGAAAATATTTAAAAGGGATCTGAGGGGCACATTTTTCACACAGAACGTACTGAGTATATTGAACAAACTGCCAGAGGAAGTGGTTGAGGCGGGTACAATAGTATCACTAAAGAAGCAATTGGATAATTGCCTGCAAGAAAAATATATCTCAAGATAGTAAATAGTAACATATACAGACTTTGATAATAAATTTACTTTGAACTTTGAGGTACATGGAGGGGTGGGACTTTGAGAGTGATGGGAAATTGGGACTAACTGGGTGAACAATGGACTGGTTGAACTGAAGAGCCTATATGGATCTAACTATGGGTGATTTATAACACAAAGTAATAAAAAATATATACTTTTGAACAGATTTAGGGGAAAATGTTTGAGAATTTAACTGCTAGTACCTTAGTGGAGCCAGTGAAGGTGACCTTGTCCACGTCCTGATGAGTTGCCAGCATGCTGCCAAATGATCCATTGCCCGTCACCACATTGAGAACACCGGGAGGAAGACCAGCCTCTGTGCAGATCTCTGCGAACAGCAGGGCAGTGAGACGTGTGTAGTTGTCTGGCTTCAATATCACGGTGTTACCTGCAGAACAAGGACCAATCAGGTGAGACAAGGGAACTTCAGAAAACGACACTACCTTCCAGCATCAGCCAAAGCATCCACGTACTGACATTCATGGTCACGGAACCATTGAGCATTGACAGGAGCACTGTCACAAGAAAGGGAGATCAAGAGTTCATCTATTAGCGTAGGAGACGTCCATTCAAGAGTCTGATAAGAATGGGATAGAAGCGTCCGAATCTGCTGGCACAGTAGAGGATGTACAAATTCTGGATATGAACATGAAAGTATTTGTTCCCTCATGCCTGCTCTGTCATTCAACAAAATTAGAACCGATCTTCTGCCTTACACACCATTTTCTTGCCCCTCTCCGCATCATTTACAACTGATTAGTTAAATTAGCCACTGTTCTGAAAAATACAATCCCAATTCCAATGAGAAAGTTCGCACAACTTTACAAAAAAATTAACAAGATTATTTTATTTTTAATATATTCAAAGATACAGCATAGCATCCTCCAGACCGATGAGCCCGTGCCACCCAATTACAGCCTTGTGACTAATTAAACTACTATCTCCTACAACTTTAGAATATGGGCGGAAACCAGAGCACCCGGAGGAAACCTACACAGCCACAAGAAGAATGTACAAACTTCTTACAGACAGCAGCAGAATTGAACCCATGTCACTGGTACTGCAAAGCACTATACTGTCCCACTTTGGTTAAGAGATACAGTAGTGTGCATGTAGCTAGAGTGCTTAAGACTCTTTGCACAGTACCATATTTGTCAACGTGGAGTGCAGAGCGAGCTTGTAAATCTATATACATCTACACACACACACACGCACGCAAAAGTTTGGGCACCCCAGTCAAAATTTCTGTTACTGTGAATAGCTAAGCAAGTAAAAGATTACCTGATTTCCAAAAGGCATAAAGTTAAAGATGACACATTTCTTTAATATTTTAAGCAAGATTACTTTTTTTTATCCAAAACAACAAAAAAGAAAAAGGGCCCAAAGCAAAAGTTTGGGGACCCTGCATGGTCAGTACTTAGTAACACCCCCTTTGGCAAGTATCACAGCTTGTAAACACTTTCTGTAGTCAGCTAAGTGTCTTTCAATTCTCGATTGAGGGATTTTCACCCATTCTTCCTTACAAAAGGCTTCTAGTTCTGTGAGATTATTGGGGCATCTTGCAAGCACTGCTCTTTTGAGGTCTATCCACAGACTTTCGATGATGTTTAGGTTGGGAGACTGTGAGGGCCATGGCAAAACCTTCAGCTTGCGCCTCTTGAGGTAGTCCATTGTGGATTTTGAGGTGTGTTTAGGATCATTATCCTGTTGTAGAAGCCATCCTCTTTTCATCTTCAGCTTTTTTTTTTACAGACAGTATGATGTTTGCTTCCAGAATTTTCTGCTATTTAATTGAATTCATTCTTCTCTCTACCAGTGAAATATTCCCTGTGCCACTGGCTGCAACACAAGCCCAAAGCATGATCGATCCACCCCCATGTTTAACAGTTGGAGGGATGTTCTTTTCATGAGATTCTGCACCTTTTTTCTCCAAATATACCTTTGCTCATTGCGGCCAAAAAGTTCTATTTTAACTTCATCAGTCCACAGGACTTGTTTCCAAAATGCATCGAGCTTGTTTAGATGTTCCTTTGCAAATTTCTGACGCTGAATTTTGTGATGAGGACACAGGAAAGGTTTTCTTCTGATGACTCTTCCATAAAGGTTATATTTGTGCAGGTGTCACTGCACTGTAGAACTGTGCACCACCACTCCAGAGTCTGCTAAATCTTCCTGAAAGTCTTGGTTAGGGCTATGGCTTGTTCACAGTCATCATCAGGAAAGGCCAGGTGATGCAAATTTCAAAGCTTTATAAATACCCTGACTCCTCAAACCTTGTCCCAACAATTAGCAGCCATGGGCTCCTCTAAGCAGCTGCCTAGCACTCTGAAAATTAAAATAAATGATGCCCACAAAGAAGGAAAAGGCTATAAGAAGATAGCAAAGCGTTTTCAGGTAGCCGTTTCCTCAGTTCGTAATGTAACTAAGAAATGGCAGTTAACAGGAACAGTGGAGGTCAAGTTGAAGTCTGGAAGACCAAGAAAACTTTCCGAGAGAACTGCTCATAGGATTGCTAGAAAGGCAAATCAAAACGCCCGTTTGACTGCAAAAGACCTTCAGGAAGATTTAACAGACTCTGGAGTGGTGGTGCACTGTTCTACTGTGCAGTGACACCTGCACAAATATGACCTTCATGGAAGAGTCATCAGAAGAAAATCTTTCCTGCATCCTCAGCCCAAATTCAGTGTCAGAAGTTTGCAAACATCTAAACAAGCCATTTTGGAAACAAGTCCTGTGGACTGATGAAGTTAAAATAGAACTTTTTGGCTGCAATGAGCAAAGGTATATTTGGAGAAAAAAAGGTGCAGAATTTCATGAAAAGAACACCTCTCCAACTGTTAAGCACAGGAGTGGGTCGATCATGCTTTGGGCTTGTGTTGCAGCCAGTGACGAGGGGAACATTTCACTGGTAGAGGAAAGAATGAATTCAATTGAATACCAGCAAATTCTGGAAGCAAATATCACACCGTCTATAAAAAAGCTGAAGATGAAAAGAGGATTGCTGCTACAACAGGATAATGATCCTAAACACACCTCAAAATTTTCAATGGACTGCCTCAAGAGGCGCAAGCTGAAGGTTTTGCCATGGCCCTCACAGTCTCCCAACCTAAACATCATTGAAAATCTGTGGATAGATCTCAAAAGAGCAGTGCATGCAAGACTGCCCAAGAATCTCACAGAATTTTGCAAGAAAGAATGGGCGAAAATCCCCAAAACAAGAATTTAAAGACTCTTAGCTGGCTACAGAAAGTGTTTACAAGCTGTGATACTTGCCAAAGGGGGTGTTACTAAGTACTGACCATGTACTTTTGCTTCCGGCCCTTTTCCTTTTTTGTTATTTTGAAACTGGAAAGGATGGAAAGAAAAAAGTAATCTTGTTTAAAATATTAAAGAAATGTGTTATCTTTAACTTTATGACTTTTGGAAATCAGGTCATCTTTTACTTGCTTAACTATAACAGAAGTTTTGCCCAAACTGTGTGTGTGTGAGTGAGTGAGTGAGTGAGTGAGTGAGTGAGTGAGTGAGTGAGTGAGTGAGTGAGTGAGTGAGTGAGTGAGTGAGTGAGTGAGTGAGTGAGTGAGTGAGTGAGTGAGTGAGTGAGTGAGTGAGTGAGTGAGTGAGTGAGTGAGTGAGTGAGTGAGTGAGTGAGTGAGTGAGTGAGTGAGTGAGTGAGTGAGTGAGTGAGTGAGTGAGTGAGTGAGTGTGTGTGTGTGTGAGTGAGTGAGTGAGTGAGTGAGTGAGTGAGTGTGTGTGTGTGTGTGTGTGTGTGTGAGTGTGAGTGTGTGTGTGTGTGAGTGTGTTTGTGTGGTGTGTGTGTGTGTGAGTGAGTGTGTTTGTGTGTGAGTGTGTGTGTGAGAGTGTGAGTGTGTGAGTGTGTGTGTGTGTGTGCGCGTGTGCACATGTGCACATGTGCGTGTAAGACTTTTGCACAGTACAGTAAATGCTAACGAAGTATATAATGAAGGCAGCGGTTGATGAGTGTGTATTAAGGCAGATGTTGATAGGTTCTTGATTAGTAAAGGGGTTAAGGATTACGTGCAGAAGGCAGGAAAATGAAGTTAAAATGGTCAGTCATGATTGAATGGTAGAGCAGACAATGTGCAGAATGGTCTTATTCTGATCCTATATCTGTTTTGTCTCATGGACATCACGAGAACATTATTTGGAGCAAAATCCTGCAGACGCTAGAAATCTGAAGCAAAAAGAGACATTGCAAAGTCCTCAGCAGGTCAACAAGCATCAATTGGGATGGCAGCAGGCAATACTTCAACTCAGGTGGCCTTGATCAAACAGGAAAAGTGAAAACTTCTTAAAATCATTAGTGTGGGAGCAGATGGATAGAAGATGAAACACCTCTTTCAGCGTAGAAACTACAGCTGACAGGGTAACATTGTGATTCTGAGTCCTCGGTTGGTTGGAGTTGACCATGGATGTTGCATCCTAGTTGTGTATAATTGGTCATTATGCAAGCCAGGGCAGTACAATATGCAGAGCAAGCTGTTGCCCATGTAGCAGGCTCTGCCTCTCCTCGCATCTGATGAATCCAAAAAACATCAGAGACTAATACAGTTTAGCACCAGTGGCATTGCAGGAATTACCAGCCAGCGTTGAACCCACGTAGGACTGCCTTTGGGAATCCAGCTCCAGATTTTTCCTCAGAGTTTACTCCCAAAACCTTCCCATGAGTGGGTATAGCCGCAAGGCAGCAGAGGTTTGAGATCAGAGTTTTCCTTCTCCTATATGAGCCTCCAATCACGGCTGACAAGCCTCATCTGCCCAAAGTGGCTGGTTTTGAGGTGACAATAACCTGCCTTTGCCCCTTCTCCTGTCAGTAGAAATAGTGTGCCTGGCTTAGTAGCTAAGCCACACGTGAAGGCCAGGAGCTGGTCTTGGTTGTGAAGGCTATTTCAGATGCAGCCCATTGCGAGCATTTAATAGTAGCATTTATAGAGCATTTAATAGAGCATTTACTTCACCTCTCCTCCACACCCCCACCGCCAGCTATGACAACCTTGGGGAACCAATTGCTTTATTAATGGCAGTGCTGGAGGAACTCAGTAGGTCAATGGAGAATAAACAGTCAACGTTTTGGGCCAAGATCCTTCATCAGGACTGGAAAGGAAGGGAGAAGTAGCCAGAATAAAAAGTTTGAGAAGTCAAAACGATTCAGAAACAAAGTAACTGCCACATGTGTTGGGGAAAATAACTATCCAAAATTAAGTTACGGTTAACAATTACGGTTGTAATGCCAAAGTGTGAATGTTTACTCTATGCTTCATGAGAGGAAAAAGGAGGTGGGGATCAGATAGAGAGAAGTCAGGGACAGAGAATTAATCTTATCAAGCACGCAAGCAAAATTATGTTGAAAGTCATCTTGAACAAACTGAAATCTTGATGGAATTTAGAAGGATGAGGGAGGATCTCACTGAAACCTTTCGAAAGTTGAAAGGCCTAAACAGAGTAGATGTGGAAAGGATATTTCCAATGGCGGCGGAGTCTAGGACAAGAGGGCACAGCCTCAGGACAGAGGGACACCCATTTAAAACAGAGATACGGAGCAATTTCTTTAGCCAGACAGTGGTGAATTTGTGGAATTTGTTACCACAGGCAGCTGTGGAGGCCAGGTTATTGAGTGCATTTAAGGCAGAGATTGAAAGGATCTTGATTGGACACAGGATGAAAGGTTACAGGGAAAAGGCCGGTGGGGGGAGAGGGTGAGGCTGAGGATGGGAAAAATAAGATCAGACATGATTGAATGGCAGAGCAGACTCGATGGACCAAATGGCCTTATTCTGCTCCCATGTCTTATGGACTTAACTGGACACACAAGAGATTGCAGATACTGGCGCTGGCATCTGGAGCAACAAAAAAGCAAACTGCTGGCAGAACTCAGTAGGTCAAAGACCATCAGGGGAGACAAAGGGATGGTTGACATTTCAGGCCGTGACCTGAAAAAGGTCTTGCATAGTCGACCATCTGTTTCCCACCAGACATCCTGTAAGACACCGGTTTGGTTTTATCTGCTTTCAGCCTAAATAAAGCTGCTCATTCTGCACCAATTCCCCATCTCTTGGAACTACAGTTATAGACCCATGCTGTATCTTTCCACATCTACAAGATTTGCACTGAGACCGAGATGCAAGCTCTATCTTGTACTTTGTTTAGCTTCAAGCTAGCTTCAGGCTTCTTTGCTATTGAGCACTGAGGGACTTCACTCGCTGCTGTGAAAAGCGGAAGCTTAGCAAAGGAGACAAGAGGGGTATGCAACTTCTAGTGAAGACCTGGAACCTGACATCAGTGTGAATTCAGGATTCTAAACATATGTAAAAAGTTTTTCTCTAATAGTTAGCTAAATATTAAATTCAGTGACTGTTTATCAGCTTAGATGAGCAAGATGATTAGTTTAATGACCCCACAGAACAAAGATTCCAGATAGCAATCTTGCACTGAAATTATAAACAACAATTACAGTAAATACCAAACAAATCAACCAGTTCCTTATCTAACCAGGTAACACAGATGCAAACTACAGCCTGGACATCCATCTGCAGGTCTGAAACAAAGTGAATCAACAGTGTAGCCTAGGAAGAAATTCTGTCTCTGCAGTGTTCCTTAGGAAGCTGCTCCTTATTGTTCAAATGTTTTTATAAATAAGAGCAACAAGACCAAGCAGAAGTAGACCATTTGGCCTATCGAGTCTGCTCACAGCTGATCCTTCCCCCCCCCCCCCCCCTTCAGCCCCAATCCTCAGCCTTCTCCCTGTAACCTTTTGCTGCTGAGTTCAATCAGGAACCTATCAATCTCTGCCTTAAATACACCCAATGACCTGGCGTCCACAGCTGCCTGTGCTGACAAATTCCACAAATTCACCATCTGGCTAAAGAAATTTCTCCACATCTCTGTTTTAAATGGACGTCCCTCTATCCTGAGGCTGTGCCCTCTTGTCCCCCACTACGTAGACAGGTAGTCCCGTAGTCCTTTCCACATCTACTCTGTCAAGGCCTTTCAATATTTGAAAGGTTTCAATGAGAACACTCCTCATCCTTCTAGATTTCAGCAAGCACAGACCTAGAGCCGTCAAACATTTCTTGAATGACGACCCTTTCATTCCCAGATCATCTTTGTGAACCTCCTCTGAACCCTGTCCAATGGCGGCACATCTTTTCTTACATGAGCCCAAAACTGTTCACAACACTCAAGATGAGTCCTCACCAATGCCTTATAAAGCCTCAGCATCACATCCCTGATCTTGTATTCTAAACCTCTTGGAATGAATGCTAACATTTAATTTGCCTTCCTCACCACTGACTCAACCTGCAAGTTAACCTTTAGGATGTTCTGCATAAGGACTCCCAAGTCCCTTTACATTTCAGATTTTTGGATTTTCTCCCTGTTTAGAAAATAGTCTGCACGTTTATTTCTACCACCAAGTGCATGACCATTCATTTTCTAACATGGCATTTCATTTGCCAATTTCTTGCCCATTCTCCTAATCTGTCTAAGTCCTTCTGCAGCCTTCCTGTTTTCTCAATACTACCTGCCCTTCTGCAACAAAGCCATCTATTCCATTATCTAAATCATTGGCATACAGCATAAAAAGAAGAGGTCCCAACACCGACCCCACTAGTCTCTGGCAGCCAACCAGAAAAGGATCATGGGAAAAGGACCCACCCAGGCAACACACTTTTTGTCCCACTTCCCTCTGGGAGAAGGTTCAGGAGCTTGAAGATTCGTACAGTCAGATTTGGGAACAGCTTCTTTCCAACTGTGATAAGACTGCTGAACAGATCCTGACCCGGATCTGGGCCGTACCTTCCAAATATCTGGACCTGACTTGCACTACCTTACTTTCCCTTTTCTATTTTCTAATCATAATTTAAATTTTTATTATATTTACTTCAATTTGTACATCAGGGAGCGCAGAAACAAATATCACTGTGATGACTGTACACTCTAGTATCAATTGTTTGGTGACAATAAAGTAAGTAAGTGTTTGAAATACCCAGAGGTTGACAGAGAAAAATGGCTTCAGTGTGCGCTGCTGCAGTTTGCTTTACTTCTCTTGGTTACAATCATTCAGGAATAAGCAGACCACAGTGCTATGTAGACTCACAGAGGGATACTGTGTGGAAACAAGTCCTTCATCATCCTGACAGCAGCCACCCATTAATGCTGCCTTACACCATTCTTGTAGAATGGAGTTGAGGAGGAATTTCTTTTGCCAGAGAGTGGTGACTTTGTGGAATTCTTTACCACAGGCAGCTGTGGAGACCAAGTCTTTATGTATATTTAAGGCAGAGGTTGATTAATTCTTGATTGGTCAGTGCATGAAGGGAAACAGGGAGAAGGCAGGAGACTAGGTCTGAAATGGCGGAGCTAATCCAATGGGCCAGATAGCCTAATTATGCTCCTAAATCTGATGGTCTTAAGGTGCCCTCAGCCCACTACTTTGCTCACTATACACATGATTGTGTGGCCAGATTCTGCTCCGTTTACATCGACAATGTGTAAACTCCAGACACAGCACAGGATTGAACCCAGAGCAGTTCGTGTGGGTGTCCTCTGGGTGCTTGTATTCTTCACGTGTTCCAAGAATATGCAGATCGGTGGGTTAATTAGCCACTGTAGATTGTTCCTTATGTAAAGATAGTAGGAGAGATGTAATTTTTATTCATTAGTAAGCAGCTTATTGTCACACATACTGGAACACACTGAAAGACTTTGTTTTGAATGCCATTCATGTTGATCATTGCAAACCTGGGTACATCAAGGCAGTACAAGCAGAGGCAGTAATAGCATGCAGAATGAGATACAAGGAAAGTGCAGTGCAGGCAGACAGTAAGATGCAAGAGTTATGACGAGATAGATCACAAAATCAAACCTTCATATTTTATCATTCAAGAGTGCAAGTACCTTACAGCAGTGGACAGAAGCATTCTTGAGCTTGGTGGAACATGGTCTCGAGCTTTTTGTGTTTTCTGCCTGATAGGAAAGAAAGAGGTCGGGGGGGGGGGTGGGGAAGAGAAAATCACCACGGTGGGAGGGGACTTTGATTATGTTGGCTGCTTTCCTGAGATGTGGGAAACCTCTGCAAAGTAGATGGAGGGGAGGACTCCATCTACAATTTCACAAATGACCATACCACCACAGAGGACTGGATGTCAAGCAGTAATGAGACAGGGTACAGGAAGGTAGCAAGCCTTGTGATATGGTGTCAAAACAACAACCTTTCCCCAGATGTCAGCTGGTCACTGACTTCAGGAAACAGGGTAGAGTGCACACCCTTGAGTGTATCAATGGTATTGAAGGGAAGATGGTTGAGAGCTTCAAGTTCATAGGTTTAAACATCAATAGTTTGCCCTGGTCAAACCACAATGACACTATGTCCAAGAAAGCACACCACCACCACTATTTCCTCAGACAGCTAAGGAAATCCTGCATGTCCTCTCAACAATCTTTATAGATGATCAATCCAGATGCATCACGGCTTGGTATGACAACTGCTCTGCCAAGACCACAAGAAATTGTGAATTCTGCATACAGTCCAATCTAACATGAAAACTAGCCTCTCCTCCATCTACCTTGCAGAGGTTTCCCACAGTCTCAGGAAAGCAGCCAACATAATCAAAGTCCCCTCCCACCGTGGTGATTTTCTCCCCCCCCCCCCACCTCTTTCTTTCTTAACAGGCAGAAAGCTCGAGACCATGTGCCACCAAGCTCAAGAATGCTTCTGTCCACTGCTGTAAGGTACTTGCACTCTTGAATGATAAAATATGAAGGTTTGATTTCGTGATCTATCTCGTCACAACTCTTGCATCTTACTGTCTGCCTGCACTGCTCTTTTCTTGTATCTCATACTGCATGCTATTACTGCCTCTGCTTGTACTGCCTTGATGTACCCAGGTTTGCAATGATCAACATGAATGACATTCAAAACAAAGTCTTTCAGTGTGTCCCAGTACATGTGACAATAAGCTGCTTACTAATGAACAAAAATTACATCTCTCCTACTATCTTCACATAAGGAACAATCTACAGTGGCTAATTAACCCACCGATCTGCACATTCTTGGAACACGTGAAGAATACAAGCACCCAGAGGACACCCACACGAACTGCTCTGGGTTCAATCCTGTCCTCCTGTGCTGTGTCTGGAGTTTACACATCCACCCTGTGATGTGGCGTTCCTTCAGTTTCTTTACACATTCTTCAATCCAGGGACATAGAACCATAGAACATTACAGCACAGAAACAGGCCTTTTGGCCCTCCTTGGCTGTGCCGAACCATTTTTCTGCCTAGTCCCACTGACCTGCACCTGGACCGTATCCCTCCATACACCTCTCATCCATGTACCTGTCCAAGTTTTTCTTAAATGTTAAAAGTGAGCCTGCATTTACCACTTCATCTGGCAGCTCATTCCACACTCCCACCACTCTCTGTTTGAAGAAGCCCCCCCAATGTTCCCTTTAAACTTTTCCCCCTTTACCTTTAACCCATGTCCTGTGGCTTTTTTTCTCCCCTAGCTTCAGTGGAAAAAGCCTGCTTGCATTCACTCTATCGACATCTGAGATCATCTCTCAGCTCCATCCTGATAACAAAAGTTCTCCATCCCAGGCAACTTCCTGGTGAACCTCCTCTGCACCCTCTCCAGCACACTCATATCTTCCCAATAATGTAGTGACCAGAATTTCACACAGAACTCCTGATGAGAGCTATAGGTTTCTAGAGAATTGTTTATTTTTCACATAAATTTTCAAAATCCTTCCTATAATGAGACATAAGAGCAGAATTAGGCCATTTGGCCCATCAAGTCAGCCAAACCTCTCAACCCCATTCTCCCCATATCCTTTCACACCCTGACTAATCAAGAACCTCTGTCTTAAAGACAGCAAATGACCTGGCCTTCAGTCACCTAATGGCAACAAATTCTGCATATTCACCACCCTCTGGCTAAAGAAATTCCTCCTTAGCTCTGTTCTAAATAGATGTCCCTCTATTCTTCTTTTCATGTGGTGGCAGGAATGGAAGCGTCCATTTTGTGAGCTGTTTGGTGAGCTGGGATAACTTAACTGGAGTAATTCAATGTGGACACAAGGAGTTTCTGCTAGTAATCTACGGAATCTGAGACCATTCTCATTTAAGCTGTTTATCATGTAAAAATACAAGCCTGAAGTAGGAATAGCCTGTGACCTGGTCATGCAGACTCAGTGTTTGCTGATCTGGTTGGGATGGTTTGAACCAGTCTGAGCTGGATAAACCAAAAGAAATCACAAGGCTAAAAGAAAAAAACCATAAAGCAGTACTACTTGTAGCCATGGGCCATATCCAAAGAGAACTGACAAAGGTCAGGAGATGATCTTGAGCCAACAAAATTGAAACATCATAGATTAGTCTGATGAAGAAAATAAGAATGGAGGATTTTTGGGAGCACAGGCAGTGATAACTCTGCGGAGACCAACTACTGCAGAAGTGGATGACCTCATGTTGAAGACATGGAGATTACATCGGGATTAAGAAGAATACCAGCCCAGCGCAGACTCCTTTTTCCTGGATATTACCTTTTCTCTCCTTTGACTGTTCATGGAGGGTCAGGGTGTGTACACAGTCGTGTAAACTCATTGTAATTTTGTAACTGAGCCAATAAAGGTACTTAGTAGTAAATACAGATCCTTTTTGCCCCTAAATGCTCATTATTGATGAGGGTTAATACTTGAGGACTAATCCTTGTAACAGGCAGCACATCCTTTCGCATCCATAAGGGGCCCAAAACTGCTCTTAATACTCCAAGTGCGGTCTGACCAATGCCTTATAAAACATAATGTTAATGTCTTACCCATAGCCAGAGCTGGACAAATCTTCCAAGTCAGCAACATTAAAGGGAAATTCCAAGGAACAATTGCAGCAACAACCCCTGAGGAAGGAAATTAAGTTACACATTAAGATGTTTAACAATCAGGATTTATCATTGCAAAAAGACACAAGAAGCTCAAATCTTGGATGCCTTTCAGGACCGAACAATAACAGAGAATATGGCACAATGGATTTGAATCCTGCACAGGCTAAGAACTCCCCAAACTCAAAATGCTTTCATGTAGGAATGTTCAGACTGTTAAAGCCGCTGACCGTCCCAGCTCTCAGTACATAACAAGATGTAGATAGTTAGCTAAATTTGGCACTCAACTAACAGTATCAGGCAGCACTGCTACTGGGATGTTGCTGTGGGAGTGCAAGAAAAAGGCACCAATATGCTAGGTGTACATTAATGAGGTTGGATGTACATTGGAACTAGCCAGGGGCTTGATGGGAGTTTCATGGCAGGCATTTTACAATACCTAACGTCTGCTGTCTCTGCCTTCAATGGGCAAGTGTAAAGATGAATTAATGCTTAAGATCACACTGTACACCATTGCAGAAGGTCAAGATGACACGAAGGGGAATTAATCCAATAGGTACAAGTTCGGGAGGGCAGTGCAGAGGAACCCTTTATGCAGTTACACAGCAAGCAGCCACTTCAGTCCATCTAGTCCACATTTTCTACGAATCCCATCTAAACCAGTCCCATTTGCTCACATTTAGCCCTTATCCTTCTAAACGGTAGTGCAATGCTTTACAGTGCCAGCAGAGTACAGGGTTCAATACTGTCCATAAGGAGTTTGGTGGACAGTACATTGATTGGCTACATCACTGCTTGGTATTGAAACACCAATGCCCTTGAACAAAAAATCCTACAAAAAGTAGTGGATATGGCCCAATCCATCACGGGTAAAGCGCTCCTCACCATTGAGCACATCTACGTAAAACTCCGTCGCAGGAAAGCAGCATCCATCATCGGGGACCCCCGCCACACAGGTCATGCTCTCTTCCCGCTGCTGCCATCAGGAAGAAGGTACAGGAGCCTCAGGAGTCACACCACCAGGTTCAGGAACAGTTACTACCCCTCAACCATCAGGCTCATGAACCAGAGTTGAGAACTTCACTCAACTTCATTTGCCCCATCACTGAATTCAGTGATAGTTGGACTCACTTTCAAAGACTCTTCATCTCATGTTCTCAACATTATTTATTATTATCATTTTTAAAAATTTTGTACTTGCAGTTTCTTGTCTTTTGCACACTGTTTGTGTTTCATTGATTCTATAATGGTTAATGGATTTACTGAGTATGCCCACAAGAAAATGAATTTCAGGGTTGGATATGGTTGCATATATGTACTTTGATAATAAAATTCACTGAATTTTGATCTTTCAGAGGGGAATCATGGGTGGAATAAGGGGAAGGGAGAAAGGAGGGAGCAGGAAGCACCAGGGACATTCTGCAATAATCAATAAACCAACCTGTTTCTGAGATTGAGATTGAGATTGAGATACACACGCACACGCACGCATATGTCATAAAATTCATTAACTTCCTGGCAGCGGTATAATGCAATACATGATAAACATAGAAAAAAAACTGAAGTATATATAAGTAGTGAAAAATTAGAAATAAAAAATTAGTGAGGTAGGCATTCAGATTAGGGTTAGTGAATTGTGGGTATGCTACATTGGCGCCAAAAACACAGCAGCACTTCGAGCTGCCCTCAAGCACATCCTCAGCTTGTGTAGGTTATCGACTCAAACGACACATTTTACAAGATAAATTACGCTAAAATTTTTAAAATCCTTTCTTAAGTCAGCCTATAACCCAGGCAGCATCTTTCCCAAAATTGATTAGATGACAAATCAACCTATCAATACAAGCTGGCAGAGTTGTCAGAAGTTGATAGAGCTGTTAAACTGTATAGGATTGTTAAGGAGGCAACACAGTGGTGTTAGCCTTCATTCGTCAGGTGACAGAGTCTAAGTGCCGCGAGATAATATTGCAACTTTATAAAACTCTGCTTAGGTACTGTGTTCAACTCATTATAGGGATTCAGAGCTTCAAAGAGGGTGCAGAGGAGATTTACCAGGATGCTGCCAGGCTAGAGAACATGTCTTATGGCAATAGGTTGGCTCTTCTCTCAACAAGGTACTGTTGCAGCTCTCTAAATCCCTGGTCAGACCACACTTGGACTATTGTGTTCAGTTCTGGTTGCCTCATTATAAGAAATGTGGAAGCTTTAGGAGGGATGCGGAGTAGATTTAACAAGACGCTGTCTGGATTAGAGAGCATGTCTTATGAGGATGGATTCCGTGAGCTGGGCGAGAAGTGCTTTGATGGAGGTGTAGAAGATGAGAAGAAGACAGTTAAGAGATGTTTTCCCAGGGTGGAAGTAACTAATACAATGGGGCATAATTTTAAGGTGACTAGAGAAAGGTGTAGGTGGGATGTCAGAGGCAGAGTGGTGGGTGCGCGGAACACGCTGCCGGGGTGGTGGTAGAGGCAAACGCATTGGTAGCATTTAAGAAACTCTTAGATCCAATCATGGATGATAGAAAAATGCAGGGCAATGTTGAAGGAAGGGATCATATTGATCTTAGACTAAGTTAAAAGGTCAACACAAAATCGTACCCCTGTACTGGGCTGTAATGATCGATGTTCCAATATTAGTTGGAATATGAAACTTCAGGCAATGGGAACAGTTTGATGCCGTTATAACCAAATGTTTGAACAGTCAGGCAGTTGCACAGCATGGAACTAGGCTCCTCGGACCAACTGGTCCTTCTGACCAAGGTGTGATGATTTGATCAGCTGTCCTACAGCCCAAGACCTTGTGTAAAGGTTGATTTCCTTGATGAGATGCGGCATTTGCCTGGTAATGATTAGATTACACTAAGCAAAAAAACAGCATCTACAAAGCAGAAGAATTTTTGCAAAAATTCATCCCATGAAGACACCTGCTCAGGGTCTTTACCTCAGCCTCTTCCGAACCAAGTGGATAACAAACCCCAAATCCGGGATGCTTCTGTGCTCTAAACTACAGACCCACTTTCAGGCACTTTACAACTCAGCATTATTTGTTTACTTTTTAAAATTATTTACTCAATTTGTTTTCTTTTGCAAATTGGTTTTGTCAGCCTGAATCACTTATAATCTTTCACAAGTTCAACTGTACTTCTTTATTTTCCTGTAAATGCCTGCAAGGAAACAAATCATACATGTACTTTGATAATAAATTTACTTTGAACTGCACTTCAAATCATCATCTTGCCTTGTTCTTGTTGCCCACATCAATAGGACTTTGAGGAGATTTGGTCTAACATCTTAAACACTCGAAGACTTCTACAGGTATACAGTGGAGAGCATCATGACTGACTGTATCACTGGTATGGGGAGGGGGGCTACTGTACAGGATGATGCAAGCTGCAGAAGTTGTAAAATTAGTCAACTCCATCATGGGTACCACCTTTCGTAGTATCCAAGACATCTTCAAGAAGCAGTGCCTCAGAAAGGTTGCGTCCATCACTAAGGACCCTCACCATCTAGGGCACACCCTCTTCTCATTGTTACCATCAGAAAGGAGGTACAGGAGCCTGAAGGAACACACTCAGCAATTCAGGAACAGCTTCTTCCCCTCTGCCATTTGATTTCGAAATGGACATTGAACCCATGAACACTACCTCACTACTTTTTTCTGCACTACATATTTTAACTATTGTGTTTACACACCCCCCCCCCCCACCCCGATTAATACCGGCAAATGTCATGAAATGTGCTAACTTAATGGCAGCAGTACAACGAAATACGTGATAAATATAGAGAAAAAAGACGAGGATATATCTCTTAAATAGTTAAGTTAAAATTTGTAGTGCTAAAGAAAACACAGAAATAAAAAGTAGTGAGGTAGTGATCATGGGTTCAATGTCCATTTAGAAATCAAATGGCAGAGGGGAAGAAGCTGTTCCTGAATCAACGACTATGTGCTTTCAGACTTCTGAACCTCCTTTCCGATGGTAACAGTGTAAAGAGGGCACGTCCTGGGTGGTGGGGATCCTTAATGATGGACGCTGCCTTCCTAAGTCACTGCTCCTTGAAGATGTCTTGAATACTATGGAGGCTAGTAACCACGATGGAGCTAATTTTACAAGTCCATGCAACTTAATTCGATCTTCTGCAGTAGACCTACCATACCAGATGGTGATACAGCCAGTCAGAATGCTCTTCACGGTACATTTGTAGATGTTTTTGAGTGTTTTCGTTGACAAACCAAATCTCCTCAAACTCCTAATGAAACATAGTCACTGGTTTGCCTCCTTTTAGCTGCATCAATATGTTGCATCCAGGTTAGGTCCTCAGAGATACTGACACCCAGGAACCTGGAATTGCTCACTCTCTCCACTTCTGATGCCTCTATGAGGACTGCTTTCAATGACTTACTGTAATTCAGTTTCTCTTCTGTATTTATCATCTATTGCATTGTACAGCTGCCGCAAAGTTAACAAATTTCACGACATATGCCAGCGATTCTGATCAATGCGCAGTGCCTGGCAACTTATTTTCTGAGAGGCAGCATTAAGCAAGTATTAGAAACAGTTGGCTGCAGCAGTGGCACAGATTAGTTTACTAACCCAGTCATCCAATACCCTAGAGTAGTAATTTGGACACCCTGATTCAAACCACACCATTGCAAGTTAAGTACAATTTAAAAGCAAAAGTGAGTCATTGATACTGATGTCCGCAAAGGCATTAGACTCTTATAAAACCTGTAAAGTTCACTAGTCTGGCCCACGAGATTCCAAACCTCTCTTTATAATTATGGGTTGGGGCAGCACAGTAGCAAAGCAGTTAACATAATGCTATAACAGCACCAGCGACCCAGGTTCAATTCCTACTGCTGACTGTTAGCAGACTGTTTGTTCTCCCCAGGATTGCATGGGTTTCTTCCGGGTGCTCCAGTTTCCCCCCACATTCCTTTATGTACAGGTCAGCAGGTTAATTGATCAAAGGGGTGTAATTGGACGGTGCAGGCTTGTTTGGCTGGAAAAGGCCTGTTACCATGCTGTATCTCTACATAAAACGTTTAAAGATAAAGAATGGGTAGCTTTATTTGTCACATGTACATCAAAACATACAGTGAAATGCGACAATTACATCAAATCAAATCAGTGAGGATTGCGCTGTGCAGCCCACAATTGCTGCCATGCTTCTGTCATTAACAAAGCATAACCACAATTCACTAACCCTAACTATACATCTTTGGAATCTGGGAGAAATCTGAAACACCCAGAGTGAACCCACATGGCTACAGAAAGAATGTACAAACTCCTTAAAGGCAGTGGCAGGAACTGAACCTCTATCAGTAATTACTGGTGCTGTAAAGAGATGTGCTAACCGAAATTAAATGCATTCTATTCAAAGTTAACTTGGAAATGGGAAGTTAATGTTGGCAGGTGCCACTAACACCCAGGTCCCAAAAAAAAATTTATAATAAGCAATTTAAAACAAGCTCATGCACAAGACATAAGCAACAGATTTCAGATAATCTTGCACTAAATTCACAAACAACAAATTATGTATATGTTAATCAAACCAGAGATACAAACTGTAGTCCATAAGCACAAAAGTACGCCTGAACCAAAATAAATCAGAAGTTTTCCCATCCCTATTTGTGACGCCGCTCAGGAAGCTGCTCACTATTGCTCTCATGTCAGTGTGTGTTTTTTGACTGAAAGATAGAGCGTGTAATAGGCCATTCTGGCCCATCAAGCCTGCACCACCCAACTACACCTATTAACCTGTCCATCGGTGAAGTGTGGGAGGAAACCGGAGCACCTGCAGGAAACATATGCGGTCACAAGGAGAACGTACAAACCCCTTTCGCACAGCAGTGGATTTGGACCTGGGTCATTAGTGTTGTTAGTGTTACACCAACAGCCTCACAACCGTACCATCTAATTAAATACAGATGTTGGGAATCAGAAACGGGAACAGACAAAGGAGAAACAAGAGACTACAGATGTTGAAATCTAGAATGACAGAGAAGATGCAGAAAAAAACTTAACAGGTTAGGCAGCATTTATTAAATATTAACTTGACATGGGCAATAAATGGTGGTACAGTTAGACGAGAAGCTAGACTGGACTGACAACACAGATGCCTTGTGCAGGAAGGCACAGAGTCGACTGTACTTCCTTAGAAGGTTGGCGTCATTCAATGTTTGTAGTGAGATGCTGAAGATGTTCTATAGGTCAGTTGTGGAGAGCACCCTCTTCTTTGTGGTGGCGTGTTGGGGAGGCAGCATTAAGAAGAGGGATGCCTCACGTCTTAATAAGCTGGTAAGGAAGGCGGGCTCTGTCGTGGGCAAAGTACTGGAGAGTTTAACATCGGTAGCAGAGCGAAGGGCGCTGAGTAGGCTACGGTCAATTATGGAAAACCCTGAACATCCTCTACATAGCACCATCCAGAGACAGAGAAGCAGTTTCAGCGACAGGTTGCTATCGATGCAATGCTCCTCAGACAGGATGAAGAGATCAATACTCCCCAATGCCATTCGGCTTTACAATTCAACCGCCAGGAGTAAGATATGTTAAAGTGCCGGGGTTAGGACTCAATGTATTTAAGTAAACTACTTAAGAACTTTTTAAAAGCTATTATTAATGCTTTTTGAGAGGGTGTTTTTAGATGCATATCATATTTTTACTGAGTTAAGTATTGTATGTAATTAGTTTTGCTACAATAAGTGTATGGGACATTGGAAAAAATGTTGAATTTCCCCATGGGGATGAATAAAGTATCTATCTATCTATCTAATGTCTGGATTACAAGGAAGATGATAGATTAAGATAAGCATACAGGTGTCCCTTACTTTACTACTGTTCACTTTACACCACTTCGCTTTTACAAAAGACCTACATTAGTAACCTGTTTTTGCATTACAAAGAGGATATTCACTTTTAAGAACATTTTTCCCCATATAAATTAATGGTTCTTCGCTTTACGCCATTTTGGCTTAAGGAAGGTTTCATAGAAACGCTCTACCTTTGTAAAGGGAGGGAGGGAACACCTGTACATGTACAAAAGACAAAGCAACATATGAAGGCTCGGAATAGGTTTCTGCCAATTTTCAGTCACAATGGAGTTCATTTTTGGAACTTAGCAGATTCTCATCATCAGCGCAGGTGTAACACAAGGCTGTGCGCTTAGACCCTGCAGAATTTTATACTGAAAACTGTGTGGCCATGCACAGCTCCAATGCCATATTTAAGTTTGCTGACAACACAACTGTTGTTGGTCAAATTAAAGGAGGTGATGCATCAGCATACAGGAGGGAGACTGAAAATCTGGCTGAGTGGCATCACAACAACCACCTCTCACTCAATATCAGTAAGAACAAGGGTTGTTTGATGATGAACTTCAATAAAAAATAAATTACAAAAAAAAAAGACCAAGGAGGGGACTACAGGTAGAGGAAACTGTGGGTCCACTGGGGGATGAGGGGTAGAGAGTGTCAGCAATTTTAAATTCATTGGCATTATCATTTCAGTGGTTCTGTTCTGGGTCCAGCATCTAAGTGCCATTACAAAGAAAGCATGGCAGCGCCTCTGTTTTCTTAGATGCTTGTGAAGTTTCAGTGTGTCATCTAAAAGTTAGACAAGGTTGTAAAGTTCAAAGTACATTTATTATCGAAGTATGCATGCAGTATACGACCCTGAGATTTGCCTTTCCATAGACAGCCACAAAACAAAGAAACACCATTCTAGTTCAAGGAGACATCGAACACCCACCGCACAAAAAAAAAAACAAATTGCGCAAACAGCAAAGAATGAGCAAAAGACACAGAATGTAAAACATCAAACCACATTGAAACAGTCTAGGAACGTTCAGTTTATTTCAGTTCAGTTCAAAGTAGCGTTATGTCGACCGTTCACTGCAGGCCACAGAGCATCTGCTCCAATCAAAATAGCACAAAATAAAATAGCAACAAAAAAGGAGCAGCCAGAAGCCAGAGAAACATAACATGAACTGTAGAGTCCAATCCACAAACAGTGCTTATTAAACCTTGCCCAAGACCCAAGCCCCTGGCAGCATCAAGCGAGGGGGGAGTAAGAGAGAGACCGGGTAGGCAGACGGCTCTGAAAACCCACTCAGCTTCCGCTCGTCTTCATCCATCTCAATCTTGTTCGACACTTCAATCAGTGAGAAAAGGAGTCAATCTTGGCCTTGCACTCCGTCGCCAGGCCACACACACCACTCCAAATCTCACTGAACTCCGTCAGAGACAGCAAAGCGCCTGATCACCCAATCAGCCTGAAAACACACCATCAAAATGTAATATATACATGCGTGGTGAAGGGCATACTGACTGGTTGTATCACGGCCTGATATGGAAATACCAATGCCCTTGAATGGAAAATCCTACAAAAAGTAGAAAATGCAGCCCAGTCCATCACGAGCGAAGTTCTCCCCATAATTGAGCACGTCCATGCACAGCGGTTTCACGGGAAAGCAGCATCCATGGAGGACTCCCACAATCTGAGCCATGCTCTCTTCTCACTGCTGGCATCAGGAAGAAGGTTCAGGAGCCTCAGGACTTACACCATTAGATACAGGAACAGTTATAACCCCTCAACCATCAGGTTCCTGAACCAGAGGAGATAACTTCACTCACCCCAATACTGAACCGTTCTCACAGCCTACAGACTTTCAAGGACTCTTCATCTCAAGTCCTCAAAGCTTTATTTTTGTAGCTGCAGTTTGTCTTTTGCACATGGGTTGTCAGTCTGCTTTGCTGTGAACAGTATTTTTTTTATTGATTCTATGGTGTATCTTTGTATCTACTATGAATGCTTGCATGAAAATAAATCTCTGGATTATATATGGTGACATATATCTACTTTGATAATAAAGTTACTTTGAACTTCTTGAAGTTTGAACATTTCAAAGTTGTTCTCCACATCCATCACTTACAGACTACTGGCTCCATCTGGTGACAAAATTCAGTAACAAGCAAAGAAACCCACTGATAAAAAAAAGTTATCTGCAGTTTATGACATGTCAAAGGCAACGTAAATTTATTATCAAAGTACATACAAGTCACCGCATACTACCGACATTCATTTTCTCGCAGACATTCACATTTGAACAAAGAAATAGTTAACGAACAGCTGTACAGACTGACAAATAACCAATGTGCAAAGGACAAATGGTGCAAGCACAAAAAAAAATTAAAAATATGTAAATAAATAATCTTGAGAATATGAGTTGTAGAGTCTTTGAAAGTGAGCCCATAGGTTGTGGAATCAGTTCAGTGTTGAAGTAAATGAAGTTATCCACGCTCGTTTAGAAGCCTGATGGCTGAAGGAAATAGCTGTCTCTAAATGCGGAGTTGAACATACATACATCCATACATTTATTGAGATACAGAGTGGCATAGGCCTTTCCAGCCCTTTGAGCCATACCACCCAGCAATCCTTTAATTTGATCTGAGCCTAATCACGGCACCATTTACAATGAACAATTAATCTATCAACCAGTGTATCTTTGGACTGTGGGAAGAAGCCTGCACAGTCACGGGGAGAACATACAAACTCCTTACCGGCAGTGGCAGCAATTGAATCCATCTCCTGTGTACTATAAATCGCTGCCAGAACCACTATGCTACCGTGTCGTTCCACGTGGGTTTAAGAGGTAAAAAAAAGTTGTTTTCCTGTAGCACTGTTACCTTGAAATGTCCACACATCCATTGCTAGTGATGCAACTGCTTAATTGTAGTCACAGTTACAATGCATGACACAGTGCAGACAATTTTACACTGAGCTAACTCCCACAAGCTTATGTTAAAGATGAGACAGCTGGTTTCGATGTTACTGAGACACAAATATTGGGCAAGGCACAGGGAAGATCCACATTTTGAAATGTGAACCGGTCTTTCCATATATTATCATGAATACTACCTTGTTGTTCATTTATCTTTGCACTATTTATTATATTTATTTACTATATAAATTTGTAATTTAGTGACTTTCCACTTTACTGCTGCCATAAAGCGATAGTTTTCACGTCAAATAAGCCAACGTCTTGAGGAGGGAGATGGGACTTAAAGGGAAAGTCCATCACACACAGACCCCTTCATCCAGCAGCAGTGACTGAGAGGCTGGCTGGCCTTCTGCACTTGCCTCAGTCTTCCTCAGTGAGATTTCAGCGAGAGCAGCAAGAAATAAAACTCATGCCCCGTCTCTAAGCTTCTTGGCCTCGAGGCTGCACGCCTCCCAGAACCTTATCAGAGCCAGCAAAGTGCCAGATCGCTCAATTGGCCTGAAAACACCATCAAACTATAGATTTGAGATCTGAGAGGGTAAACTGCCTGGTGTACACTGTCTAAGTGGGTAAACTGTCTGGTATACACTGTCTGAGAGAGTAAACTGCCTGGTATACACTGTCTGAGAGGGTAAACTGCCTGGTGTACACTGTCTAAGTGGGTAAACTGTCTGGTATACACTGTCTGAGATGGTAAACTGCCTGGTATACACTGTCTGAGAGGATAAACTGCCTGGTGTACACTGTCTGAGAGGGTAAACTGCCTGGTATATACTGTTGACATGTCAACAGTATCAGAACCATATCTAAAAGAAAAAAAAGTGAAAGAAATAGTTTCATGGTCATCTGCAGAATGTTGCCCGTGGTAGCGCTGTTCACTGGTGTCATTATCAAAAATAAGTTAATAAACTATCATTCAAAATGCATGTAATGCACAGCATAATTAAACATAGACAAATGTAGACAATACAGCACAGTACAGGCCATTCAGCCCACAATGTTGTGCCGACCCTTAAACCCTGCCTCCCATATAAACCCCCATCTTAAATTCCTCCATATACTGTCTAGTAGTCTCTTAAATTTCACTAGTGTATCTGCCTCCACCACTGACTCAGGCAGTGCATTCCACGCACCAACCACTCTCCGAGTAAAGAACCTTCCTCTAATATCTCCCTTGAACTTCCCACCCCTTACCTTAAAGCCATGTCCTCTTGTACTGAGCAGTGATGCCCTGGGGAAGAGGTGCTGGCTGCCCACTCTATCTATTCCTCTTAATATCTTGTACACCTCTATCATGTCTCCTCTCATCCTCTTTCTCTCCTAAGAGAAGGAGAGCTCCCTTAATCTCTGATCATAATGCATACTCGCTAAACCAGGCAGCATCCTGGTAAATCTCCTCTGTACACTTTCCAACGCTTCCACATCCTTCCTATAGTGAAGCGACCAGAACTGGACACAGTACAGGTAGTCCCCGAGTTATGAATGTCCAACTTACAGACAATTCGTACTTACGAACTGAGGAAGGAGAACGCCATCTGCCATTTTAAGTTGTTGCCATTGACACTGTGTTGAGTGTTTAACCTTTTATTTGGCTTAAATTTTTCTTAGTAAGATTCACCCTGACCCCGCCTGCGCCCCCCCCCCCCCCCCCCATCGTTCCAGTCGGCTGGTGGCGCAGTGAGATCAGCGCTGGGCTGGAGAATGGAGTTTCCCCGAGTTCAATCCAGTGATAGACCGCTCCCATGCCAGGTTGATGTCGATCCAGTGACTCCCATACCATCCGTGCTGGGTTGATGTCGAGCTCACAACTCGACCTCGTAAAAAAACCACTGCCACCTCCAGTTTAAATTCCCACGCGGAATATTGTGGGTGATCAAATACCCAAACCCAGCACAGCCCCCACTTGTCCCATTTAGCCTGTCTCAACGCGGTGGTCCTTAGGACCCAGCGGACCTCAGGAGCCGGCAAAGCTCAGGAGCTGCCACCCGCAGTGTTTCTGTTCCATTGACGGGAAGTGATCGCGATTGAAAATAAAGTGGAAATAATAAAGCGTTTGGAAAGAGGTGAAACACCATCGGTCATTGGAAAAGCATTAGGCTACAGTCGGTCAACAATCAGAACAATTTTAAAGGATAACAGATAAAGTGAGAATAATGGAGCATGTGAAAGGCGCTGCCCCGACAAAAGCTACAATTATTACTAAGCAACGCAGTGGTTTAATTATTGGAATACATATGTTTCTTAAGTGTTTTATATGCATAGAAAGGTAAAATATATACTATATATTAAGACAAACGTTTGACTAACTGACGCTAAATAATACCAGATGTACTTGTTCTGACTTCCGTACAAATCCGACTTAAAGACGGACTCAGGAACGGAACTCGTACGTAACCCGGGGACTGCCTGTACTCCAAGTGTGGCCTAACCAGAGT
Source organism: Hemitrygon akajei (assembly GCF_048418815.1). Lineage (NCBI taxonomy): Eukaryota > Metazoa > Chordata > Chondrichthyes > Myliobatiformes > Dasyatidae > Hemitrygon > Hemitrygon akajei. Next base: position 25,320,384 of record NC_133154.1, read on the forward strand.
TTTATAGAGCTGCATAATTACCTCGTGACTCTTAAACTCTATCCCTCGACTTATGAAAGCTAACACTCCATAAGCTTTCTTAGCTACCCTATCTACCTGTGAGGTAACTTTCAGGGATCTGTGGATGTGTACCCCCAGATCCCTCTGCTCCTCCACACTACCAAGTATTCTGCCATTTACTTTGTACTCTCCCTTGGAGTTTGTCCTTCCAAAGTGTACCACCTCACACTTCTCCAGGTTGAACTCCATCTGCCACTTCTCAGCCCACTTCTGCATCCTATCAATGTCTCTCTGCAATCTTCGACAATGCTCTACACTATCTACAACACCACCAACCTTTGTGTCATCTGCAAACTTGCCAACCACCCTGCTACCCACACATCCAGGTCGTTAATAAAAATCACGAAAAGTAGAGGTCCCAGAATCGATCCTTGTGGGACACCACCAGTCACAACCCTCCAATCTGAATGTACTCCCTCCACCATGACCCTCTGCTTTCTGCAGGCAAGCCAATTCTGAATCCACCTGGCCAAACTTCCCTGGATTCCATGCCTTCTGACTTTCTGAATAAGCCTACCATGTGGTACCTTGTCAAATGCCTTACTAAAATCCATGTAGATCACATCCACTACACTACCCTCATCTATATGCCTGGTCACCTCCTCAAAGAATTCTATCAGGCTTGTTAGGCACAATCTGCCCTTCACAAAGCCACGCTGACTGCCCCTGATCAGACCATGATTCTCTAAATGCCCATAGATTCTATCTCTAAGAATTAAACAATAAGCAGCTTGCTGCCTTAGCGACAAGACGTCAGGGGTGGCAGGGTATTCATTTGTTTCACAGCCTGAGGGAAGAAGCTGCTAAATTGGTAGTCCTAGACCTGATGCTCCTGTACCTCCTTTCTGATGGTGGTGGGTCAAAGAGATTGTCAGATGGGTAATAGTGTTTCGAGCCCTATTACAAGTTCCTGGTAAATGTCTGTGAATTCCATTCCTGATTAAAGGTCTTGGCCCAAATCATCGACAGTTTATTCCTCCCCATAGATACTGCCTAACATGCTGAGCTCCTCCATCATTGTTTGTGGTTGCTCTGGATTTCCAACATCTGCAGAATTCCATGTTTATGAATTGTAGCTCCCAAAAACTTTATTTAAAGGTGAGGGAGTCTGTTGTGATACAGAGACATAAATACTGGCCAAGACACAGGAAAGAACCACAATGCTTTTGAAATGAGATCCTGTATTTCTGCATACTATCATGAATGCCAGCTTGCTGTTCGTTGATCTTTGCACGATTTATTTTTGTAATTTACAGTAATTTAATATCTTTGCACTGAACTGCTGCCACAAGGCAGTAAATTATACATCATATAAATCAGTGATAACAAATCTGATTCTGACTTGAGGAGGGAGATGGAATTTACTTTCCTGCCTCACCTGACAACCTCGCCAACAGCAACATACTTATTAAAGCCAAGCTCTTAAGGTACCTGGAGCAGTGTGTGCAGACCACGCGTGTGTCAGTTCTAAATTCCCACATCAGCCTTTCTTTTCACAGCTCCAATACATAGCAAAATTTATTGCCAAATTTAGCTGACCGCTAAAATGATCCAAATGCAGTCCTGTACTGAAAAGTCAGCCCAATTTTTTAAACCGAAGTTCCTGGTCTGAGTAGCAAAAAGCAGAAATGGCAGACTACCTGTTGACACCTAATCCCACCAGAGTAACTGCAGGAGATACCACCCACAAGATCTACATTCAAAGATCCCTCAAAGTCATCACACAAGTTCTTAAGGCTGTTAAGAAGGCACATCGAGTTTTGTCCTTCATTTGTCAGGGGATTAAGTTCAAGTGCGACGAGATACTCTTGCAGCTCTATAAAACCCTGGTCAGACCACACTTGGACTATTGTGTTCAGTTCTGGTTGCCTCATTATATGTGGAAGCTTTAGAAGGGATGCGGAGTAGATTGAACAAGATGCTGTCTGGATTAGAGAGCATGTTTTATGAGCATGGATTGAGTGAGCTAGGCCTTTTCTCTTTGGAGCGAAGGAAGATGAGAAGAGCGTACAAGATGATAAGAGGCATTGATAAAGTGAGTAGTCAGAGACTTTTTCCCAGGATGGAAATGGCTACGATGAGGGGGCATAATTTTAAGGAGATTGAAGTATTGGGGGTGGGAGGAAGAATGTCAGAGGCAAGTTTTTTTATACACAGAGAGTGGTGGAACAACTTGCCAAGGGTGGGTGGTAGCAGCAGATACATCAGATGCATTTAAGAAACACTTAAATAGGCACATACAAGGGGTGATTGATAAGTTTATGGCCTAAGGTAGAAGAAGTCAATTTTAGAAAACCTAGCACATTTATTTTTCAACATAGTCCCTCCTACATTTACACACTTAGTCCAGCAGTCGTGGAGCATATGGATCTTGGACCTCCAGAAAATGTCCACAGATAGGTGATTGATAAGTTCGTGGCCTAAGGTAGAAGGCTCGTTATATGCACAAAGTTTGAAGTTAATAACTCATCTCCTTCTACCTTAGGCCACAAACTTATCAATCACCCCTGCTGTGGACACTTCCTGGAGGTCCAAGATCCGTATGCTCCACGACCGCTGGACTAAGTGTGTACATGTAGGAGGGGACTATGTTGAAAAATAAATGTGCTAGATTTTCTAAAATTGACTCCTTCTACATTAGGCTACGAACATTTCAATCACCCCTCGGAAAAGGCAGACAAATGGAGGGCTTTGTGGGAGAGAAAGGTTAGATTGATCTCAGAATAAGGTCAGCACAACATTGTGGGTCAAAGGGACTGTATTGTTCTGTTATGTTCTTTGCACTGCAGTTGCGCCCCAAGATTAATCAAATACCTCCCAAATCTGCAATCCTTACCTCCAAGGCGTAAGTTCAAATTACATATGTATCACCATATACAACCGTGAGATTCATTTTTGCGCTGGCGTACACAGCAACTCCAAGAAACATGTTACAATTAATGAAAGACTGCACCCAATAGGACGGACGTATAAGCAATGTGCAAAAGACAACAAACTGTGCAAATATAAAACAGAAAAAAATAAGCAATAAGTCCAGAACATGAGATGAAGAGTCCTTGAAAGTGAGTCCGTAGGTTGTGGGAACAGTTTAGTGATGGGCGAGTGAAGTTGAATGAAGTTATCCACCCTGGTTCAAGAGCCTGATGTTTGAGGCATAATAGCAGTTTCTGAACCTAGTGGCGTGGGTCTGTAGGCTCCTATGCCTTCTCCCTGATGGCAACAGAGAGAAGAGAGCACGGTCTGGACGATGGGGGTCTCTGATGATGGATGCTGCTTTCCTGCGACAGCACTTCGTATAGATGTGATAGATGTGCTCAATGGTGGGGAGGCCTTTACACGAGATAGACGGGGCCGTATCTACTATTTTTTGTAGGATTTTCCGCTCAAGGGCAATCAAGAGAAGGACAGCGGCATATAGAATTGTGACCATTTGAGCATTTACTTCCACGCCTCACACAATCCTGACCTTGGAAACATAAGAGATTCTGCAGGCAATCAAGAGTAACATGCTCAAAATGCTGGAAGGGCTCAACATCTATGGATAGGAATAAACAGTTGACATTTTGGGCTGTGACCCTCTTCCAAGACCTGTTGAAAGGTCTCAGCCCAAAACATTGACTGTTCATTCCTCTCCATAGATGCTGCCTGATTTCCCGACATTGGAAATATTTGGCAGTTACACCCTTTTCACTGGGTTGAAATCCTGAAACTCCCAATTCAAAGCACAATACCAGAGGGTAATAGGGGTTTGAAAACAATTACTAGAGACTTCCCAAGGGAAATTAGGGACAGGCATAATGCAAAGCATAACATCCATGGACCATTCAACAAAATCTGCATTATTGCCAAAGGATACAGCAGGATACAGAGTTCTTACAGATATGGGCTTATACATGACAGGTGGAGTTTAACACGGACATATGAAGTGTTGCATTTAGGGAGATCTAATGTAAGGCAAAATTAGGGTTAATGTCATGACCCTTAAGAACACTAATGTCCAGAGCGATCTTGGGGTCTAAGTCCATTGTTCCCTGAAAGTGGCCACGGAAGTAGCTAGGACAGTAAACTTTCCTGAAGCAGGATCCCAGTCCAAAATGTCAACTGTTTATTGCTCTCAATAGATGCTGCTTGACCTGCTGAGGCACAGGAAGATGCAGTGAATGGGTGGGTGGGGGGGGGGGGGGGGGAATATGGATCATGTCCCAGTCAAAGAGATTTAGTTTAATTTGGCTTAGTGCTAGGCACAGACATTCTGGGCCAAACAGTCTGTTCCTATGCCATACCATCTGTGTTCTGTTCACAGGCCTCTAATGCAGATACAATTTCCTGACCCACGAAGTGGTGCGTGCCTGTGCGTGTGCGTTTTGATCTCGTTACTGACCTACTGGCTTCCAGTTCTTCATTTCAACATTCATTAGCTGTGCCCAGCCGGCATGGTGATAGAAGTGTCGGACCACCAGTGGAACATCACAGTCCCGAGACTCACGGATCGGTTTCCCATTGTCCAAGCTCTCCAACACGCTCAGCAGCCTCTGATGCTTCTGAACATTTCTCGCAATGCTGCCAAGATGAAAAAGTAACAACTTGTATTTACGTAGCATTTTTAAATCCAGTGAAACATCCCAAGCTGCTTACATAGCAAACTAAAACCAACTCAGAGATATTTGAGCAAATCACAGGGGTATTTAGGTGGTACGGTACTGTAGTGGTTAGTGTAACACTTTACAGTGCCAGGGATCACCATTCAGGGTTCAATTCCATTGCTTTCTGTGACGACTTTGTATGTTCTTCACACAACCATGTGGGTTTCCTCCAGATGCTCTGGTTTCCTCCCACTTTCCAAGGACATAAGGGTTAATATTAATTGGTCACATAGCTGTAATTAGCCAGCCCAGAAGGGCCTGTTACTGTGCTGCATCCCTAAATACATCAAAGCTCGATCAAAGGGATAGGTTTTAGGAAATGCTTAAGGGAAGTGTAATGGGCAAATTGGGAGGTTTACAAAAGTAATTCCAGGGACTGGGGCGTTAGGAGCTGAAGGCCCGGCTGCAGAATAACAAGCGGCCTTTCCAACCCAGTACCTCAGATGCAAGACCATCTTTGTCAAACACATTCCAAACATTCCCATTCATATTTGACAGCCAGAGTTATTTTATTTTTTTTATTTATAGATGCAGCACAGTAACAGGCCCTTCCAGCCCAATGAGTCAGTGCCGCCCAATTACATGCACCCACCGGATCACTGGCACTGCAAAGTGTTATGCTAATCACGATGCTACTGTGTCGCCCCCAGTGCAGTAGAAATACAGGACAGTTTATAAATGGAATAAACTCAATTACTTAATTACGGTAAACTGAATTGCTCTCTATGAACTGCAGAATTATGAGTAAGAATTTTAATTAGTTACAGCTGCAATATAAAAGCAACATTATTGTGGATAATGCATTAAAATTGAAAAGGAATGGAAAGAACAAATTATGCCTCGGAAATCATTTGCTCACAGTGCATGTGCTTTATATCTTCAGCTTGCATCTTCTGCTTGTATCAAATCATGACAGTGTACATAGCGATTCTGCAGATGCCAGAAATCTAGAACAACACACACAAAATGCTGGAGGAGTTCAGCAGGTCAGGCAGCATCTATGGAGTGGAATAAACTTTTCAAGCTGAGACCCTCCATCTAGACTGAAAAGGACGTGAGAAGATTCCAGTCCTGATGAAATGCCTCAGCCCAAAACATCAGCTGTTTATTTCCCTCTGTAGATGCTGCCCAACCTGCCAAGTTCCTCCAGCACTTTGTGTGCTGTACTGCTTTGGAATGTGTTTGGGATTGCATTTTAGCACTGCGACCGGAACTGTGGATCTGACTACACAAGGACAGGTACACTGAACATTATATGTATAGGGTTCCCCCGCAATCCAAAGGTAGAGCGTTCCTATGAAGCCGTTTGTAAACCGAAATGTTGTAAAGCGAAGAATTACCATTAATTTATATGGGAAAAATTTTTTGAGTGTTCCCAGACCCAGAAAATAACCTACCAAATCATACCAAATAACAGATAAAACCTAAAATAACACTAACATATAGTCAAAGCAGGAATGATATGATAAATATACACCCTATATAAAGTAGAAATATTGTATGTATGGTGTAGTTTCACTTATCAAACTCGGGAAGACACCAATCCAAAATCGATTTGGAGAAAAAAATTGGCATGTACACGCATATGTACACATGTACACGCATGCGCTAACAACTACCCACACAAGGCTTCACAGTCATTGTAGTCTTTCTCGGGTAAACACACGTATAAAATGGGCGTTTTTTTTTTGTAAAAGCGAAAATCCTCTTTGGTTAACAAAAACAGGTACTAATGTACGTCTTTCATAACAGCGAGATGTCGTAAAGCAAACATTTGAAAAGCGGGGGACACCTGAACCTTCAATACTTCACAAATTTACTGTGACTGTTGGAGGAACTCAGCAGGTCAGGCAGCATCTATGAAGGGGAATAAACAGACAATGTTGCAGGCTGAGACCCTTCATCAGGACCCTTCAAAGGAAGGGGAAAGAAGCCCAAATGAGGAGGGGGCGGGGAAAGTATACAAGCAGATGAGGGGGAAGCCAGATGAGGGGGAACAAGTGAGAAGCTGGGAACTGGAAGCGGTAAAGGGCTAAAGAAGGAGGAATCTGATAGGAGAGTGGACCAAGAGAAAGAAAAAAGGTGGTGGTGATGGGCAGGGGAGGAAAAAGAAAAGGGGTGAGGAGTAGCCAGAATGGAGAATGGAAAGAGATGGGGGTGGGGAAGAAATTACCAGAAGTCAGAGAAATCGACATTCATGCCATGATGGAGGCTACCCGGACAGAACAAGAGCTGTTGCTCCTCCAGCCTGAGGGTAGCCAACCCTGGCAGAAGATGAGGACATGTCAGAACAGGAATGGGGAATGGAATTAAAATGCACGGCCACTGGTAGACAGTGTGTGTTACTCTGGATTCCCAGCATCTGCAGAATCTCTTGAGTTTATTCTTTGTCTGGTCATGGGCAGAAATAGATTCAGAAGTTCAATCAGCAATTTAGCACAGTTATTGAGTTTCAACAACCAATATGGACACCCCATTAACAACTCTTTAGATTAAGGCTAATTAAAGCACCTTGGCTTGTCCATCAACACTCCTGGTTATTTGATAAACCGACTGGAATAGACAACGATTTGCACGATTTACATGGTTGAGTAGTAATAGTGCACCAAAGGCAGTGTAAAATTCATCAAAACCATTACAGGTAGAGTCTTTGCAGCAATTGTTAATCTACCGAGTAAATTAAATTACCTGTACAGATGCCTTGCTCTCACGTGACAAGAAAGCTTACTCCAAACCTCAAAAGCTTGCTTCGCTGTCTGTACCGCTAGATCCACATCTGCTTCCTCACCCTGTATGGTGGAGGCCAGAGTTTCCCCTGAGGGAAATAAAATACTTTTCACAACAACTGATGCATGAGGCACCTCAGAACACACCCTCTGCCCATTCTAACAGCCTCTGTCCTAATTCACTCTGGCCGCCTCAGTCTGTAATCCCTTATTACCCCAGGCTAACACAAGGCTTCTGGTAAATGAAAAGCAAAGAGCTGCAGATGTTAGATATCTGAAATACAACAGAGCAACATACACTTCCTTCCACAATGGTGTGGCAAACTTATTAAACTAGTAATTAAATGCTTAACCAAACTAATCCCTTTTGGTGACACAATGTATGCTTATCTCCATTCTCTACACATTGATGTGTCTGTCTAAAAACACCTCTATCTGCTTCCTCCATGACTCCTGACAGTGCTTTTCAGGCACCCATTACTCCTTATATATACAGTTGCAAGAAAAAGTTTGTGAACCCTTTGCAATTACTTGGTTTTCTGCATTTTTACTCATAAAATGTGGTCTGGTCTTCATCTAAGTCACAATAATAGACAAACACAACCTGCCTAAACTAATTACACACACTAACAATTGCACTCTTCATGTCTTGAGTGAACACATTGTTTAACCATTCACAGTCCAGGCTGGAAGAAGTATGTGAACCCTTGTATTTAATAACTGGTAGAACTTCCTTTAGCAGCAATAACCTCCACCAAACGTTTCCCGTAGCTGCTGATCAGACTTGCATAATGGCAAAGATGAATTTTAGACCATTCCTCCAAACAAAACTGCTTCAATTCATCAATATTTCTGGCATACTTTGCATGGTCAGCCCTCTTCAGGTCATACCACAGCATTGCAATCGGGTTAAGGTCTGGGCTCTGTCTTGGTCATGCCGAAACACAAATTTTCTTTCCAAACCATTCTGTTGCTGATTTACTCGTGTTTCGGATCTTTGTCTCGTTGCATCAAGCAACTTCTACTAAACTTCAGGTAACAGACCATTACCCTGACACTGTCCTGTATATAATATAATTTTGAATTCAACGTTCCCTCAACAATTGCAAGCTGTCCAGGCCTTGAGGCAGCCCCAAACCGTGCTGCCGCTTTCATCCTTCTTCACAGCTGTGATAAGGGTTTGGTGTTTGCGTGCAGTGTCCTTTTTCCTCCAAACATAGCAGTGCGCCTATCTGCCATGAAGTTTGTAATGCCCTGGTTAAGATTTAAACTGCTAATGAATCTTTTCAAGGTCTAAGCAGGACATAATGTCTCTGAGCCATTGAGCATGAGTGGGTGGGGCAACATCTCTCCACCTAAGAACTAATTTTCTAGCCAAAAGAGAGGCAAAAGATAACGTTTGACGTTTAGTCGGACTCAAATGCATGTCTACTTCACCCAAGGTGCCAAAAAGAGCAATCAGAGGATTAGGTTCTAAGTGGCAATTAAGAATATGGGATAAAGTTAAAAAAAACTTCTCTCCAGAATTTCTCTAGACCAGGACAAGCCTACATATGGATAAGAGAAACCTCGTCCCCTTTACACTTGTCACAAATGGGACTAATGTCAGGATAAAACCACGGTAATTTAGTTTTAGACATATGAGCCCTATGTACAACCTACTGCAAAAGGCAGTAGCGAGCACATAAAGAGGTTGACTTAACTGACTTAAGAATTGAATCCCAAACCGCATCAGATAAAGAAATATTTAAATCATGCTCCCAGGCAGTTCTAATTTTATCAAAGGGGGCACGCCTCAAGATCACTAACTTATCACAAATAGTAGATATTAAACCCTTACCCAATGGATTAATACAAAGAAACAGGTCCACAGTCTGTAGTGAGATGCTGAAGATGTTCTATAGGTCAGTTGTGGAGAGCGCCCTCTTCTTTGTGGTGGCGTGTTGGGGAGGAAGCATTAAGAAGAGGGACGCCTCACGTCTTAATAAGCTGGTAAGGAAGGCGGGCTCTGTTGTGGGCAAAGTACTGGAGAGTTTAACATCGGTAGCTGAGCGAAGGGCGCTGAGTAGGCTACGGTCAATTATGGATAACTCTGAACATCCTCTACATAGCACCATCCAGAGACAGAGAAGCAGTTTCAGCGACAGGTTACTATCGATGCAATGCTCCTCAGACAGGATGAAGAGGTCAATACTCCCCAATGCCATTAGGCTTTACAATTCAACCGCCAGGACTTAAGAACTTTTTTTTTAAAGCTATTATTAATGCTTTTTGAGTTAGTGATTTAGATGCATATCATATTTTTACTGAATTAAGTATTGTATGTAATTAGTTTTTTGCTACAACAAGTGTATGGGACATTGGAAAAAAGGTTGAATTTCCCCATGGGGATGAATAAAGTATCTATCTATCTATCTATCACAATGCTTTGCTCAGGCATCTCGGGAAAGTTTGATATTAAATGGTGAATGAAATGTCTAATTTGAAGGTATCTAAAGAAATGAGTATTAGGTAGGTTAAACTTTACAGACAGTTGTTGAAAAGTTGCAAAACGATTATCTATGAAAAGCTCTTCAAAGCGCCTAATGCCCTTTCTGTATCAATCATGAAGATTCAATATTCACTTCTCAATTCGGACATAGAGTTTCATAAGATGTGGGGACCTTTTCTTGAATACTTTCATAACTCCTCTTTAGATTAAGTTTATCCTTTTTTTTTGTACTATAATCCCTTTCAGCTTTTTCTTCTGTAAGTCTTACTTTTTTATGTGAATTACATTATAGTTTTGGTAGTAGGCATTATATTTTTTTTATATACGTATTTACAGCTCTGTGGGGTCAAATGCTTTGATTAATTTATCTTTTACACACTGAAATGGTTGGCCTGGAGTTTTGTAGTGGGAGGGTGGGGAGGACACTAACTTTATATGATTTTATTTTGAGTGCTTTTTCCCTATTGTTATGAATTATATATTAGACACTTTGATTTTGCACTGTATAAATCTCCATTTTGTCGATGGTTTTTCTGTTGTATTGTAGAAACTCATAAAAAAATAAAAAAAAGATTTAAACTGCTATGCTGTATTCCATTTCAGCAGTTTTCTGCAAAAGCAGTGTGTCTTGCTGGTAGAATGCTAGAGATAAAAAGCCATGTTGTTCAACTAAGAACATTGTGCCAGCCAATCAGGATGATGGGAGAAGGAGAAAGTCGGAGAGCGCGGAGCGGAGTGAGCTTTGTGATGGACAGTATTCCAGTTTGCAGTCTGCAGGCAGGAGCTGTGGAGCGGGGCAGCAGGGAAAATGCCGCAGCATACCGTCGCAAGGAGAGTCCCCGTTACATGAAGTGCTTTGTGCAGATGAATGGCTCCAAGGAAGAAGGGCAAATATTCCTGAGGGAGAGCCAGTATTTGAGATCGACTTGGAGGGAAGTTCGGAATGTGGCACAGTTTCACGCAGACCATGGATCCAGCGCGTGAGTAAATGACGACTCCAGCATGAGCTCCAATGGACTGGTTGACTGTAATAGGCCATTTTTTTTCTTCTTTTCTCTTTCCTATTAACTGCTTGATAAAGCTGAAATTTTTAAATATACTTTCTTAATAATTTTATGCAGTGTACGATCTGTTATTTCTTGCTGACCGACAATGCGTACGGGCAGCATTTACACAGCATTCACTCAAATCGAGGTTTCTTTAATCGGAACATCACGAAGTTCCTGTTTAGTTGAACCCCAAATCATTCCAATCCTGGATGTATATTGCTTATGAAAGGAGGCCTTCTCACCACTGAGTCACGTGGCTGTAGCAGTGCAAGCTAACTAGCCAGTTTTGTGTATGAGCCCGGTGATAGGATTGCAAGTTCAACACAGAACATTGTCCCTGAAACATTGTAGAACATCCAGGTGGTCTTTTAAAAACTTGAAACATGCAGGAATGTTAGTTTTTGGAGAGCAGTGATTTCCTCTGTGGTGTCCTTCCATGAACACTATTCCTGTTCAGCACTTGTACATGTGAATACACACGAAGAGACTTTAGCACGTTCTAGAGACTTCTGCAGGCCTTTTGCTGTTACCCTTAGGTTCTTTTTCACCTCCTTCAGCATTGCACATTGTGCTCTTGGTGTGATCTTTGCAGGATGCCCACTCCCAGGGAGAGTAGCAGCAGTACTGGATTTTCTCCATTAGTAGACAATTTTTCTTCCTGTGGACTGATGAACACTCAGGTCTTTAGAAATGCTTTTGTTGCCTTTTCCAGCTTCATGTGTCTCTACAATTCCTCTGAAAGTTGTTTTGATCGAGGCACGGTGCACATCAACAGATCTTTCTTGAGAGCAGGCTCTATCAATGTCCTGACTTTGCATGTCATTTTTAAAGGGCAGGTCACCTCTACAACCCTCACCTCCAATCTCATGTTATTGATTGGAACACCTGACTCCAAATAGCTTTTGTAGAAGGCATTACCCCAGTGGTTGACGTATATTTTTGAACCTAGATTGTGATTGTTTAAATTGTGTACTCAGTATTGAATTGAATTGACTTTATTACTTACATCCTTCACATACACGAGTAAAAAATCTTTACGTTACATCTCTGTGTAAATGTGCAATTTATAGTAATTTGTAAGAAATAGTACATACAACAGGACAGTCAATATAGCATAGAAATACAATTGTATCAACGGGAATTAATCAGTCTGATGGCCTAGTGGAAGAAGCTGTCCCGGAGCCTGTTGATTCTGGCTTTTATGCTGTGGTACTGTTTCCCAGATGTTAGCAGCTGGAACAGTTTGTGGTTGGGGTGACTCAGGTCCCCAATGATCCTTCAGGCCCTTTTTACACACCTGTCTTTGTAAATGTCCTGAATAGGGGGAAGTGCACATCTACAGATGTGCTGGGCTGTCTGGGCCACTCTCTGCAAAGTCCTGTGACTGAGGGAAATAAAGTTTCCATACCAGGCAGTGATGCAGCCAGTCAGGATGCTCTCAATTGTGCCCCGTAGGAAGAAAGTCCTTAGGATTTGAGGCCCATACCAAACTTCTTCAACCGTATGAGGTGAAAGAGGTGCTCTTGTGCTTTTTTCACCATACAGCCAGTATGTACTGTGTATGATGTGTATGCCAAGGAACTTAAAGCTGAAGTAGTACAATTGTTTGTGTGTTATTGGATTAGGCAGATTGTTTGTCTATTACTGTGGCTTAGATGAAGATCAGATCACATTTTGAGTAATTAATGCAGAAAACCAGGTAATTGCAAAGGGTTCACAAACTATTTCTTGCTCTGCACATCTCCTTTGAACTTGTCCCAGCTCACCTTAAAAATATCCATCAGACAGTATCCAAGGATGAGAACCAAATTTAACAATTTAATGCAAGAGAGAAGATGAGAGCCCAGCAAGAAGACCCTTCACCAGTCCTGATGAAGGGTTTTGGCCTGAAACGTTAACTGTGCTCTTTTCCATAGATGCTGCTTGACCTGCTGAATTCCTCCAGCATTTTGTGTGTGTTGCTTGGATTACCAGCATCTGCTGATTTACTCTTGTCTGTGCTTGTACAATATTCCAAGTGTGGTCTAATCAGAGTTTTATAGTCCAACTTTAAGCAGCTCTGTGTTCCTGCTGGATCAACCACTCCAATACTCTTCTTGCTGGGCCCCTCATCTCCTCTCTTGCATTAGTTCTCTCGCAGAACAATCCCATTAACCATCTCTCATGCCCTCATCTGTATAACAGCTATTGAGAGAAAGCAAAGCAATTCTTCATACTGCGTGTACAACAGTACAGGCACTTTTGGCCACGATGTTGTGCTGAGCTTTTCTCTTTAACTCTATGATCAATCGAACCCTTCCTTCCTACAAAACCCTCTATTTTCCTGTCATCCATGTGCCTTACATAGAGAAAAGGCGTGCACTTCTTACCAGTAGCTGGATTTTTGGCGACGTACAATTGCCTGTTTTCAGGCTTCACCCACTTGCCTCCAATGTAATGACCAAAGCACCGCTTGTGGTAATCCAGCCAAGCCTGATGGGATGAAACAAGAACGACTGAAATGTTATTTCTTTTGCCTCCAATGTTAGACGCCCATACTTAGATACCAAACATCGTTCTAATTTAGTCAGGGCTATTGACTGCACCTCACCTGGCTAGTAACTAACACGGGTGAGCAAGCACGCACACTTCCAAAAAGAATTGGTAAGTAATGTCAGAGCAGATGGGGACTTGGTCAGATTCCACTCCCTTATGCCTCACTGAGAAGTCCACCAAGTCCAGACAAGGACTGGATTGTAATGATCCTTAATACAACATTCTACATAGGATCACACCTTATATACGCACTGAATTGTGGCATGTCTTATATTTTAAAAAAAGAGAGGAAGTAAATGTAATTATTGGGAATACAACATACGAGCTCCACAATCAGGAACTACAATTCTAAAATTCACTTTAACAAAGGAACAGAGGCAAAAAAAAATGAACAGATAACTTTCTTCCTCTACAATGCTTACTGTTAAAAGGTTTCAGTTTGTTTAGAAGTTGGACCTGATTGATCAGAGATTATCAGTTAAAACAGCAAGGTCATGGTAATGAGGTTATTCCCCGAGCTGGGATGATTGAGCAATTTCCCACGTCAATCAAGTCTTTCACATACGCTGCTAAAGTGAAGACAATATTATTTTACAATAACGGGCAGCGTCCACTGCTTCATGTATTATTCAGAAAATTTGTGCAAAATTGGAGTGGGGGGCCAACACTTTGACTGAGAAAGACAAGAGGGAGACTGGCTTATGGCAGAGCAGAGCTTAGGCTGAACTGTTCAGTGTTGAATAGAATGGGCCTCAAAGTATATAGGGAGAAGTTGAGGAATGGACAATAGAGAGAGAGAGAGAGAGAGGAGAGAGAGAGAGAGAAAGAGAGAGAGAGAGAAAGAGAGAGAGAGAGAGAAAGAGAGAGAGAGAGAGAAAGAGAGAGAGAGAGAGAAAGAGAGAGAGAGAGAGAGAGAGAGAGAGAGAGAGAGAGAGAGAGAGAGAGAGAGAGAGAGAGAGAGAGAGAGAGAGAGAAGATATCAGGATAAATAAGATCATTGGTGGTTATTCTACACTGTGAGCCAGTGTACATCAAATGGCTGACTGTCTGCGCAAGAGCAGAATGATCCTTAAGAATGGGTGGTTCAAACAGTTGAAATCCTTGGGGCAGAGCATGGTAGACATTAAACTCCATCCCAGGCAGGGTACAGAGAATGGAGAGCAGGCTGGAGGTGTGGGAGGTGGAGGAAGAGAGAATGAGTGACTCCAGATACCGAAGCTCGGAAAGATGAGTACTTATAGCACAACAAGGATATTAAGCTGACCACCAGCTCTTGGGAAAGGCCAATGCACTGGCATTCCAACACAGTCCCCTAGTACAGCAATTTCTGTTCCTGTTTGTACCACATCATCCCCTGGTCAGGGACACCTTCACACCTGCTCTACCTCCCTTTCCCTCCAGTGATCAGCCATCCCCACTTTGCCCATTTGCCCCCCCCCACCCTTCCCCATTTCACACACCACCCGCCTCCCCGTCCGACTGCGTCCCCTCCCCAACCCCCCCCCCCCCCGCAGGCTCCCTACATCTCCCACCATCCCCATTTCCTGTCCTTACCATCCCCAAACACCTTGCCATGATGGAATAGTGGTGAAGAACCATCCTCCCCACCTCTCATCCACCCAAACCTCCCATTCCTCTCCCTCTCAATCTACCCCACTTCTCCCACCCTCGCTCCACAAACCTCCTGAACCCCCTCCACCACCACCACACCACCCCATTCCAACAGACCCCCGGGGCGACCCGAAGTCCGAGGCCGGGCTCGGAACAGCCCCCTCTGTACCCCGGGCGAAGGCAGTCGGTCAGCCGCCCGCCCCGACCCGACCCAATCTGACCTGCACGTTGCAGGGATTCTCACGGGCCGGTCCGTAACTCATGTCGTTGAAAATGTCACTGACGGTCGGCTTGTGCGGCGCGGCGTTGGCGGCCATCACATTAGGGCTACCCCCGGCAATCTCCCACCGGAAGAAGGTCAACGTTCCGATCGAACACTCTTCCGCCGGCTGAAGAGCAAAACTCCACTCCTCTTCAGTTTGGTAAGTGGGAGATCTAGCACTTTAAGCGACTGATAGTTCTTCTCTAAACTTTAGGTTTACACTTCGCGGGCAAGAGAAGTGACAGACCTTACTCGACTGATTTGTTAGATTTGAATTGTTGTTAACCGGCCCTTTTAATTTTAGTGCTTGTTGCTTGGGGAGCGGAAGGAGATATCCTCATAGCAACAGGACCGTAGTGCGGCAGGTGAGTCTCGGCGATGTCGGTACCGTCTAGAGCTGTTTGACGGGAGGGTGGAAGGGATAGAGAGGTGGGAGTGGTGTGTCCACTGGGTTAAAGTCGAAAGTACTACTCCCTCACGAGGTACTACCCGCATATTAGCTGTCATGTGGGTTCAGGGCAATGCTGGGTTTCTGCCTGCCCACTGGGTGCTACCCACTCATTCAGCTGTCGCGGTGGGTTCAGGTGACACGCTGGGTGCTGTCCAGTCACTGGGTGGTGCCGACTCAAGTTTGTTGCGATGCGAACAGATATTGCAAGGGTGCAGGTGCAATCTGTTGGCAGTTCAGTCACAGGCTGCACACATAATTCACATGAAATAAAACGGGGAAAACGTGACTCAAAGCGAATGCTGTTTGCTCACTGGTGGCGTGCATGGTGGTTGTCCATTTACTGGGTGGTGTGTAAGGTGGTTGTCCATTTACTGGGCGGCGTCTAGGGTGGGTGGTTGTCCATTTACTGGGCGGCGACTA
Organism: Hemitrygon akajei; assembly: GCF_048418815.1. Classification (NCBI taxonomy): domain Eukaryota; kingdom Metazoa; phylum Chordata; class Chondrichthyes; order Myliobatiformes; family Dasyatidae; genus Hemitrygon; species Hemitrygon akajei. The sequence goes on from NC_133154.1 coordinate 25,336,632, forward strand.
GGGTGGGGGCCGGCTACTTACTGGGTGTGTGTAGGGTGAATATTGCTCAATTACTGGATGGTATGGAGAATAGGTGTTGCTTGCTTGCTGTGTGCCACAACTGGATACAAGTTGTTCCATTCCATTGCCTGCGGAAGTGGCTGGGTTAATGAGTGGATAGCTTACAGGGTGTCGTCATAAATGAGTGCTGTGAGAAGCAGATGCTGCCAACTTCTAGATAAACCACATGCAACAGTGTCATTGTGGCCTTTTGTTTCATCTGACAAAAGATTTTGACTCCATTGGCCCTGAGTCAGTGGATCCATTGGCTGGTGGAGTAACTTTCTCAAGTTTGCCTGCAGAAATTTGTCTCTTTCTGGCGACTTGTACATTAGACCATAAGACGTAGGAGAATTTGGCCATTTGGTCCATTGATTCTGCTCCACCATTCCATCATGGCTGATTTATTAACCCTCTCAATGCCATTCTCCTGCCTTGGCCCTGAATCCCTTCATGTCTTGTCCAATCAAGAATCTGTCAATATCTGCCTTAAATATACATAAAGATTTGGCCTCCATAGCCACCTGTGGCAACAAATTCCACAGATAAACCACTCTGGCTAAGGAAATTCCTCCTTTTGACACCGTTAGTAATTGAGAACGTGATGACATCGTCGTTGTTAACAGACCCACAGCAAACCCAATCCCAGTGCGGACTGGTGCTACGACAGGCTCCATCACCACTCGATTTTCTCAGTGCTGTTCATTGTAATACTGCACCTCCCCTCCAGCAAGGTTCATTTTGCAGGGAGCTCATCTACAAGACAAGCAGGAAATGCATCTCCTCCACTCCAAAATCATAGTAATCAAAGCTTCAGTCATGGAATATGCCGTTAATGCTCATGTATGCAACAATGGAAATTAGAAGTCCATTACAGCACCAGTGATTAGCAATCGGGGTTCAATTCCCTTCGCTGTCTGTAAGGAGTTTGTACGTTCTCTCCGTGACCATGTGGGTTTCCTCACACAGTCCAAAGACATACAGTAAGTTGTAGGATGTTATTTTGACATGGTGTCATTTGAGGGCTGCTTCCACATTAATGTTAGTTGTCGACACAACTGATACATTTCACTGCTTTGATGTATTGATGTATATGCAACAAATAAAAGTAATCTTTAATCTTCATTATGAGACTCTGAAAATATGAACCACAATTCCTTTCTCAGAAGTCATCTTGCATTGTACAGATGTTGGTGATGAAATTAACATTATGTTCAGTGTGGCAGCAGGGCATTTGGCTCTCTGAGGAGATAGGTATTAAAGATCAAGATCTGAAATGCAGAACAAAGCTCGTGGTCTACCGGTCATCATTAATTTCTACCCTTCTGTGCATTACTTCAGATGAATATCATCCAAACCTGCTCAGTTACAGCTTAACAAAGAAATACAATAGAATCGGTGAAAAAGTACAGCCAAAGAAAGACTGACAGGCAACCAATGCAAGAGAAGACATTGTATTTTGCAAATACAAAACAAAAACAAATATAAATATCAAGGACCTCCACCACCCAAGCCATGATGTCTCTAAGCCAAAATCATAGTTTCCTAAGCCCAGTCTGTTCATTTCTACCTCCTCAAGATCCACAAACCTGCTCACTGCCCAGGTAGGCTCCTTGTCTCTGCCTACTCCTGCCCCACTGAACTCATGTCTGCATACCTCAACTCCATTCTATGACTTCACTTGCTCTCGATCTTCTCAACAACTTCCAATTCCCCGGCCCTGACCTCACTTTCACCATGGATGTCCAGTCCTGTACATTTCTACTCCATTAAGAAACCCTTAACTCTTTCTCAACTAAAAACTCAACCAGTTTCCCTCCACCCCCGTCCTCCTCCGTCTGGCAGAACTGGTCCTTGCCCTCAACAGTTTCTCCTTCAGCTCCTCCCACTTCCTCCAAATTCAAGGGATAGCCATGGGCACCTGTATAGGCCCCAGCTATGCCTTCCTTTTTATTGGTTACAAGGAGCAGCCTGTGTTCCAAGCTTTCCTTAGTAATGCTCCCGAACTCTTTCTGCAGGGATCACTCCCTCCGTGATTCCCTTGTCCATTTGTCCTTCCCCACTAAATCTCCCTCCTGGCACATATCCCTGCAAGCAGTAGTCCATTCACCTTCTCCCTCACCTCCACAAGCACCCCAAACAATCCTTCCAGGACAGGCAATTCCTGCAATTTGCAATTCACCTGCAAATCTTTTGGAGCTGTCTACTATATCTGGTGCTGCCAATGCGGCCTCCTCTACATTGATGAAACCTGACATAAACTGGGATACCGCTTTGTTAGGCACCTCGGCTCCATCGGCAAAAAATGGAATTTCCCATTTGAATCCCTATTCCCATTTCTGTTCTGATATGTGGGTGCATAGCCTCCTCGTCTGCCATGTTGAGGCCACCCTCAGGATGGAGGAGGAACACCTTCTATTCCGTCTAGGTAGCCTCCAGCCTGAAGTCATGAATATCGATTTTTCTCCTGGTATCTTTTTTCTTTTCCACTCCCCCTTCCATCTTCTATTCCTCACTCTGGTCTCCTATCCCTTTTCCTCATCTGCCTATCACCTCCCCTGATGCCACTGCTTCTTCCCTTCCTCCCATAATCCAGTCTCCTCTCCTATCACATTCCTCCTTCCCCTGCCCTTTACCTTTCCCATTCACCTGGCTTCATCTATCCCCTTCTAGCTTGTCCTCCTTCCCCTTCCCCCCCCCGCCACTTTTTGTTCTGATATAGTCCCCCTTCCTTTCCAGTCCTGATGAGAGATTTTGGCCCAAAATGACAATTCATTTCCATAGATGCTGCCTAACCTGCTGAGTTCCTCCAGCGTTTTGTGTGTGTTGCTCTGGATTTCCAGCATCTAAAAAAACTCGTGTTTATGCTCTCTTCTCTCTGCTGCTATCAGGAAGGAGGTACAGGAACCTCAGGACCCACACTACCAGCTTCAGGAGCAGTTGTTACCCCTCAACCATCAGGCTTTTGAACCAGAGGGGATAACTTCACTCACTCCTACACTGAACTAATTCCAATCTATGGACTCATTTTCAAGGACTCGTCTCAATATTTATTGCTTATTAATTATTATCATTTAGTATTATTTCTCTTTTTATATTTGCAGTTTGTCTTTTTCACGTTGATTGTTTGTCTGTCTTTATTGTTTGCATTTTTCACTTTGCTGAATTTATTGTGTTTATTTATTTTCCTGTGAATGCCTGCAAGAAAATATATCTCAGGGTAGTATATGGTGACAATAAATTTCCTTTGAGAAAAGTAAATAAATAATACTGAGAACGTGAGACAGCAACCAGGTCACTGCAACATTGAACCATTCTAGTTATTGCTATGATTTCAAATAAAACATTACTGTTTGCTGAGCTATAGTTGATCTTTGAGTTCATCTCCCCAAGAGTTTATGAGCTGCTGCCAAGTGAGGGGTACATTCCACAGCAAAACAGAGAGATATTAAATGATGAGGCTGGAATAACTAATCAAACAGCAAAGTGAGCTATAGGCTACACATTACTATCACCTGCGGCAGTAGTGCTGTCTGTTAATTTTGTATTATATTGTAGTAGTGCAGTCACTCGAGTCGAGTATGATGTTCTCCAATGGGTCCATAGGTGGCTGTGGAGACTGATACAGGATCCACATGTTATGGTGCAGTGTGGGCAAGAGTAAGTGGTGGCTGGTTATTTTGATTGTTCAGTCTCCTTTCGCAGCTGCTGCTTTGTCTCTACGGCACAGTGGAAGTCATTCTCATGTAGTGCAACAGATTTCCTCCACTTGCACTATTACATGCAATGTCTTGTTGAATTTCTTCAGGCTGATTTTGGTGTTATCTTTGGAGTCTTTCCTTTGCCCACTAGGTACTTCCTGACCTTCCTTCAACTGGGAGTAAAAGATCTTAGAGAGATTTGAGTTAGGCATCTGGATAACACAACCTATCCATTAGAGTTGGTATTGCTTTCTCATGGTGGAGATGCTGTTCATGTTGACCTTCTCCAGTACACTGGTGTTAGTGTGTCTGTCCTGCCAGCTGATCTTAAGACTCCTTTGGAATGATCTTTGGTGGCACTGTATTGCTCCAGAGCTTTCAGGTGCCTGCTGATTGGACTCTGTAGTTCATGTTGTGATTTGTTTCGGTTGCTCCTTTTTGTTGCTATTTTGTGCATGTTTGATTGAGGCGGACTGGCTCTGCAGCTTGCAGTCAATGAACAACAGCGCTAAATTGAACTGAATATTTCCAGACTGTTTCAATTACTTTTGTGGATGATGTTTTATATTCTGTTTTTTGCCATTTGTCCTTTTATTTTGCGTGTTGTGGGTTGGATGTTTTTTCTTTGAATGGGTTCCATGGCTTCTTTGTTTTGTGGCCATGTGTGGGGAAAATGAATCTCAGGGTTGTATACTTTGATAATAAATGTACTCTGAATCTTGAATCTAGGTGGTCCATGTTTTGGCTCCATACTGTAATGTAGGAAGAATGATTGCTCTATATACCAAAAGTTTTGTTTGGATCTGCAGAGCTTCAAAGACTCTGGTCCTTAATCTTGCACTGGCTCTACTAGCACTTTACAGGCAGTGATTGATCTCTGAGATTGTATTGTATTGAGCAAAGACACAACTCTCAGTAGAAGAGTTATGCATCATGGATACAAACTAAAGCATGATTAAACTCATGTTTTTGTGTGCTTTTTCCTGAAAATGTTGATAGGCTTTGATACTCATCTGGTGATTATTGACAGTTCTTCCTGGGCTTTACAAGTTGGACCATGACAGCGACAACAGACAAAAGCTGCTGTCAGCTGAGATGCAGGACGAGGATGCACTGTATGAACAATTGCTACTCCAGGTAAGCATAGTTGTCCATCTTACGTGCTTCCTTGTGCAGAGTGCCAGCTTTAGATCACGTAAAAAAACTGCCATTGATTCTACAAGCCTGGGAATTTGAAATAGGGTAAGAATGGCAATGTAGTCTTAAAACGTAGACATGCAAGTCCAGCCCGGACAGTATATATTAAAGCCTGCGTACTGTGTAAAAGCATTCAGCAGTTCAGTATTATTTACAGAAAAGCATTTGCTTTCTGATTTTCTTTCTCCTCGATAGGCTGCAAAAGAGATGCAGAGTAAACTTCCAGCAACACAAGAATCTAAGCAGATCAGACCACAGCCAGGTAAGGATGATCAACAAATTCATAGAATTGGCATGTACACGTTATTTAACCTTCCCTTAACTTTTCTATTTGTTGGTATGGTAAAATAATCTGTTATTAATCACTGACATCTCTTTGGCAAATGGTTGTGGATTGCAGTCTCACTCAAGAGATGCACAAAAAGCTACAAGTCGCCCACCCTCCCTGACTTTTCTCATGAATGAGGAAGGTTTAAAGGACGGATAGGTGTAGAGGGATTTGGGAGGGAATTCTAGAGCTTGGAATTACGTCTGCTGTAGACTTTAGAGTCCAGAAGATGCTCATAAAAGTGATCCCTGAAATGCAAAGTTTAACATATGAGGAGTATCTGATGGCTCTAGGCTGCTTGCTGGAGTTTAGAAGAATGAGGGTGGATCTCACTGAAACCTACTGAATATTGAAAGGCCTGGATAGAGTAGACATTGAGATGATGTTTTCTATAGTGAGGGAATCTAGAACCAGAGGGCTCAACAGCAGAATACGTTCGTCCCTTTAGAAAGGAGATAAGGAGGAATTTTTGTAGCCAGAGGGTGGTGAATCTATGGACTTCTTTACAACAGATGGCTGTGGAGACCAAGTCATTGGGTATATTGACAGGTTCTTGATTAGTAAGAGCATCAAAGGTTATGGAAAGAAGGCAAGAGATTGAAAGGGATAATAAAAGAGCCATGATGGAATTGTGAAGCAGGCTCAATGGGCCAAATGGCCTGATTCTGCTCTTGTGTCTTATAGTCTTATGGTATGGTTGTAGTGGTAAAGGGAAGTCTTTTGATTCAGATGGCTTGTACTGATGGAAATTACTTTACAAAATAAATCACCTTTTCACAGGATTCTGTGTGAAGACAAAGACGAGAAGCAGCGAGAAGGTTTTCGTTAACGTTTGCAAGTCCGATGAAATCCCACCTCCTCCAGATTTGTCTGAGGAGGACTTAGTGACCTTGTTGGAATCAGAAGATCCTTCAGGATACCGGATTCCCATGAGCCTCGGTGAACCTCATGCCGAAGTTGACAACAGTAGGTATTGGTGCAACAGGACAGGCAGAAAAAGTTGATATTGAATAAACACTCTCCTCTCCTCCCAGCCTTTCAGTATGGCCACAGTCTGCAGCTCGAGGAGATCCCAGAGTCAGTCGTAGGTTTGTGCTGAGTTCAGTGTCTCCTTCAGACTAGGGCAGCATTGGACATGGAGATTATTAATTTCCTGCCCCATGGCCAATCCTGTATGGTAAGCCCAGCCAACATGCTAGTGGCAGCTATTAAAGAGGAGGAGTGTGTCAGTGTGACATGAGTCATAGAGCACTAAAGCCCAGAATCATTCTGGCTTCTTCCCCTTCCTTTCTAGTCCTGATGAAAGCTCTTTATTCTCCTCCAGTGATGCTGCATGACCTGCTGAGTCCCCCTAACATTTTGTGTGTGTAGCACAGAAGTAGGCTATTTGCACCCCGCAAACTGTGTTGAACTGTTACTCTGTCTAGTCCCATCGACCCACATCTGGACCATACCCCTACGTGCCTCTCCCATCCATTGACTTGTCCAGGCTTCACTTAAATGTTGCAGTTGAACCCACATTCACCACTTCTACTGGCAGCTTATTCCACCCTCTGAGTGAAGAAGTTCTCATTAGATTCCACTTAAAGCATTTCATCATTCACCCTTAAACCTACAGCCTCTAGTTCTAGTCTCGCCCTAACTCAGTGGAGAAAGGCTGCTTGCATTTACCCTATCTATAACCCTCATAATTTTGTAGAGCCCTATCAAATCTCCCCTCATTCTCCTACACTCCAGAGACGAAAGTCATAACCTTTTGAATCTTTCCATGTAACATCGGGGCAAAAACAAATTATTGGGAAAGAAGCAACTATGTGATATTTAAAGGCAACACCTCCCCCCCACTCTCAGCACCAGCCACATCTTCCCCTCCCCCCCCCACTCTCGGCACCAGCCACATCTTCCCCTCCCCCCCCACTCTCGGCTCCCACCACCAGCCACATCTTCCCCTCCCCCCCCCCCACTCTTGGCTCCCACCACCAGCCACATCTTCCCCTCTCCCCCATTCTCGGCTTTCTGCAGGAATCGCTCCCTACGCGACTCCCTTGTCCATTCATCCCCCCCATCCCTCCCCACGGACCTCCCTCCGGGCACTCATCCCTGCAAACGGAAGAAGTGCTACACCTGCCCCCACACTTCTTCCCTCACCACCATCCCAGGCCCCAGACAGTCCTTTCAGGTGAGGCACCACTTCACCTGCGAGTCAACTGGGGTGATATACTGTATCCGGTGCTCCCGATGTGGCCATTTATACATTGGGGAGACCCGCCGCAGACTGGGAGACCATTTCGCCGAACACCGGCGCTCGGTCCTCCAGCAGTGGCAGGATCTCCCTGTGGCCACACACTTTAATTCCGCAGACCACTCCCACTCCGACATGTCTGTCCATAGCCTCCACTACCGTCAAGATGAGGCCACACGCAGGTCGATGGAGCAATACCTTATCTCCCGCCTAGGTAGCCTCCTTCCTGCCGGCATGAACATCCAACTCACAGACCTCCGTTGATACCCCTGCCCCCCTCTTACCCCCATCCCTATCTATTATTTTAGTCTGGTTCTCTTTCTCTCTCTTTTCCCCCCTCACTATAATCTCTCCCCCCAGCCCTACCTTGCTTTCTCTTTTATTTCCCATAATTCTCCACCTTCCCCTAGCCCATTTCCCTCCAGCCTATCACTTCCTAGCTCTCTACTTTATCCCCCACTTCTTATCCCCCCTCGACCATTCCATGTTACTTCACTCCTGATGAAGGGTTTCGGCCCGAAACGTCGTTATTACCTCCTCCCATAGATGCTGTCTGGCCTGCTGAGTTCTGCCAGCATTTTGTGTTTTTTTATGTGGTATTTAAATTGTTTTTATTTTGCAGGTGATAATGGATGTACTGCATATGACATTGTCATCAATTCTAAATTTTACAACAAAATTCAGGTAGGATATAACTCACATTTCCAGTATCAAGCACTTGTTTTTCATTTTACCGATGCATGAGTAATAATTACGCCAGTGAAGCAATAGTCCAGAGGTCAATGTTCATCACAATTTGTGAATGGCCACACACAGTTCCACAGTATAACTTCCCAGAATGGAAATTTCATTGTCAATCAGGTTTGGTGTCTTGACTGCTGTGAGTGTCTGTGATTGATAATATGCACAGAATTTATACTCTGATAGGGTACACCTGTACCTAATAAATGGACCACTGAATATATGTTCATGGTCTTCAGTTGCTGTAGCCCATCCACTACAAGGTTCAACGTGTTGTGCATTCAGAGATGTTCTTCTGCACATCACTGTTGTAAGATGTGGTTATCTGAGTTACTGTCAGCTTAAATCAGTCTGGCCATTCTCCTCTGACCTCTCCTATTAACAAGGCGTTTTCACCCACAGAACTGCCATTCACTGGATTTTTTTTTGTTTGGTTTTTGCACCATTCACTGTGAACTCTAGAGACTGTTGTACATGAAAATCCCTGGAGATCAGCAGTTTCTGAGATACTCAAACCACCCTGTGTGGGACCAACAATCATTCAATGGTCAAAGTCACATTTCTTCCCCATTCTGAAGTTTGGGCTGAACAACAACTGAACCTCTTGACCATGTCAGCATGCTTTTATGAATTAAGCTGCTGCCACATGATTGGCTAATTAGATATTTGCATTAATGAGCCGGTGTACAGATTTACCTTATAAAGTGGCCATGAAGGGTATATGGGGCTGTACTTACTGCAATTTTCTGGAACAACAACTCTGCATTTATTGAGCGAAGCTGCTATTGTTTGTTTCCCCACTCTAAGTAGACAGTTTTCTAACACAAACAACGAGATCTAGGTGTCCTTGTTCATCAGTCACTGAAAGTAAGTATGCAGGTACAGCAGGCAGTGAAGAAAGCTAATGGCATGTTGGCCTTCATAACAAGGGGAGTTGAGTATAGGAGCAAAGAGGTCCTTCTGCAGTTGTACAGGGCCCTGGTGAGACAACACCTGGAGTATTGTGTGCAGTTTTGGTCTCCAAGTTTGAGGAAGGACATTCTTGCTATTGAAGGAGTGCAGCGTAGGTTCACGAGGTTAATTCCCGGGATGATGGGACTGTCATATGTTGAAAGATTGGAGCGATTGGGCTTGTATACACTGCAATTTAGAAGGATGAGAGGGGATCTGATTGAAACATGTAAGATTATTAAGGGATTGGATACGCTAGAGGCAGGAAACATGTTCCCAATGTTGGGGGAGTCCAGAACCAGAGGCCACAGTTTAAGAATAAAGGGCAGGCCATTTAGAACAGAGTTGAGGAAAAACTTTTTCACCCAGAGAGTTGTGGATCTGTGGAATGGTCTGTCTCAGAAGGCAGTGGAGGCCAATTCTCTGGATGCTTTCAAGAAAGAGTTAGATAGAGCTCTTAAAGATAGTGGTGTCAAGGGATATGGGTAGAAGGCAGGAACAGGGTCCTGACTGTGGTGATCAGCCATGATCACAGTGAATGGCAGTGCTGGCTCGAAGGACTGAATGGCCTACTGCACCTATTGTCTATTGTCCCCACCACAAACACATTGACTGTCTCAGTGTTGTCAATACTCTATATTGAAGATGGAGATTGACTGACTTGGGGTGGGAAGACTGTCTGTGTGTGGGTGGGAAGGAGGAATGGGGCTTGTTTTACTGTTGTTATGTTGATATTGTTCTGTTATTGTTGCTGCTTGTTCTGCTGAACATTGTGGTCTTCTGGCAAGATGGCGTCATTAAGTGGCGACTATTTGCACGTAGCTCCAATGGGAATCATTAAATATTCCTATTTAGGACTACAGCTGAAATCCACCCTGACACCCATAGGTACTTCAGTAAGCAACATTATTTTAAGACATTTTAAGTATCTATCGATGCTCAAAATTGACAACCCTTGGATGGTAGTCTCAGCTCATGAGTGCAGTTCCCATTTAGGAAAATTGAAAAGGGTATGGTCTACAAGTACAATTAAAACACAGAGGCTTTAGACTTCCACTCATGATTATCCTGCTGGCAAACGTCCAGTCTCTGGAAACTAAGATAGAAGACCTCAAAGCAAGATTGCTCTACTATGGGGACATCAGTGACTGCTGTGCACTTTGCTTTATGGAAACGTGGTTCACACCAGCAATTTCGGACACAGCACTGCAGCTCAGTGGCTTCACTATTTGCAAAGACAAGACAATTCAGTCTTTTAAAGGCAGAGGAGGCAGAGTATACTTTATGAATAACTCATCGTGGTGCAGATCTGTCTCAATCCTGCTCACCTGACCTGGAACATATAGTGGTCAAATGTCGTCCATTTATCTGCCGAGGGAGTTTTCTGCCATCATCCTGGTAGCAGTGTACATTCCACTTCAGGCCCACGTCAGACAGGCACTGAAGGAGTTCAACAATGTAATCAGCAGGCATGAAACTGCGCATCCTGAAGCCATTCCTATCGTGGGAGATTTCAACTGGGCCAGCGTGAAGAAATCTCTGTACATCTACCACCAGCATATCACCCGTGGAACCAAAAGGAGCCAACACTCTGGACTACTGTTATATCATCATCAAGAATGCTTACTGTGCCATCCTGCGCTCACACTTTGGAAAGTCCACTCACCTGTCTGTACTTCTACTCCCAGCGCATAGGTAGAGACTAATGACCGCAGCACCAGTGATGAGGACCAAGAAGGTATGGTTAAGGAAGGCGAAGGAGCACTTACAGGACTGCTTTGAGTCACTAGACTGGACGGTATTCAGGAATTCATCTTCGAGTGAATGAATATGCCACAGTTGTCACTGACTTCATCAATACCTATGTAGATTATTGTGTGCATTCAAGAACATACCAGAATACCCAAACCAAAAGCCATGAATAAACCAGGAGATTCTTATTCTTATTTCCACTTGGCATGACTAACTTATTATTATTTAATTATTTATGGTTTTGTATTGCTATATTTCTTCACTATTCTTGGTTGGTGTGGCTGTAATGAAACCCAATTTCCCTCAGGATCAATAATGTATGTCTGTCTGTCTGTCTGATTCATAGTTTGCTGATGGATAGACCTGTAGTGATCCAGAACTATACAAAAGTCCAGGATTAAAACCTACTATTTTAATTCTATTGTAAGGGTGAAGAAACAATTGCAGTTGAGGTTAGTGATGGAATTGGATGTGCGTCAGCTCTGGTAGGGTTTGCAGGCCATTACTTCCCACAAAGCGAAACCTATCCTATTTTGCAGGTTCTGAAAGGGAGAATAAAGCTACACCTCTGACAAATCTGGTGACCCTGTGATCTCGCTTGGAGGCTGACGTCAGAGCATCATTCAAGAGGGTGAACCTTTAAAGAGTGCCAGGCTCTGATGATGTTCCTGGTAGGCTCTGAAAACATGCGCCAACCAATCATTGGGAATGTTCAAGGACATCTTCAATCTCTCACTGCTGCAGTCAGAGCTTCCCACTTGCTTCAAAAGGGCAACAATCATATCAGTACCCTAGAAGAGCAGGGAGAGCTGCTTCAACGACTATTGCCCTGTGGCACTCACATCTACAGTGATGAAGTGCTTTGAGAGGTTGTTCAACTGCAATTTGGCAATTTCCACAATAGGTCTACAGCGGATGCAACCTTGTGGGATCTTCACTTGGCCTTGGATCACCTGGACAATAGTAATACTTACATAAGACTCAAAACTTCAAAGATCTAAAGTATGCATGCAGAATACAGCTCTGAGATTTGTCTTCTCCAGCTATCCATAAAATACAGAAAACCTTAGAAGTTGTTGAAAGAACAGACATCAATTCCACCCCCCCCACATAAAAAACAAAACAAAAGCTTGCAATCCCCCCAAACCACCCCCCACCCCTGCACAAAAACTATCAGATCACCCACATGGAGAAACAACAGGAACATCAAACCCAAAGCCCCCCAGCCTGCCAATCGGCAACAAGAAAGAATGGGCGAGAACTCCAAAAAAATAGAACTGAAAGAGGCCAACGTGAACTACTGTTGGTGTGAACTACAGTCCAATCCATAAATCTCAGAATTTTGATAACATCACCAAGAACAGCGGCCCCTCCGAGGTTGCTGTTGATTGACTACAGTTCAGTGTTCAACGCAATCATACCCTCAGTTCTAATCAACAAACTCCAAAACCTGGACCTCTATACCTCTCCCTGAAACTGGTTCCTTGACTTCCTCACCCAGGAGACCACAGTCCGTGCAGATCAGGAATAACATCTCCTCGCTGACATCAACGCTGGCGCACTTGAAGGATGTGTGTTTAGTCCACTGCTCTACTCTCTGTACACCCACATTTGTCTGCCTAGGCATAGCTCAAACACCATCTATAAATGTTACGATGACACAACTATTGTTGGCAGAATTTGAAATACTGATGAGGAGGCGTACAGGAGCGAGTTGATTGGTGTCGCAGCAACAACCCTACGCTTAACGTCAGTAAGAGCAAGGAGATAATTGTGAACTTGAAGGGGAAGTTTTGAGGGAACACACATCAGTCCTCATTAAAGGGGTCAGAAATGGAAAGGGTGAGCAGTTTCAAGTTCCTGGATGTCAACATCTCTGAGGATCTATCTTGGGCCCTACATATTGATGTAATTACAAAGAAGGCATTACAGGGGCTCTGCTTCATTAGGAGCTTGAGGAGAATTGGTATGTCACCAAAGATGCTCGCAAATGTCTACAGATGTACCGTGAAGAGCATTCTAACTGGCTGCATCACCCTCTGGCATGGAGGGGCCACTGCAGAGGATTGGAAAAAGCTGCAGGAAGTTGTAAACCCAACCAGCTCCATCATAGGCACTAGCCTCCCCAGAATCTGGACGCCTTCAAAGAGGATGTTTCAAAAAGGTGGCATCCATCATTAAGCACCACCATTATCCAGGACATGCCATTGTTTCATTGCTCCCATCAATGAGGAGGTACAGGAGCCTGAAGACACACACTCAATTTACACACATCTAAAAGAAAACCTCCTGCACCAAACGGCAATTAAGCTGGCTAACTTAAAGCTCAGTGTTTGAATGCACTAGAGTGCTGTAATTTAATTAAGATTCATAATTGCTTATTTTAGACCATAAGATATAGGAGCAGAATTTGGCCATTTGGCCCATTGAGTCTGCTGCACTATTTCATCATGGCTGATCCATTTTTTCTCCCATCCCCAATCTGCCTTCCCCCCCTATCCCTTCCTGCCCTGGCTAATGAAGAATCTATCAACCTCTGCCTTAAATATACATAAAGTCTTAGCCTTTACAGCTGCCTGTGGCAACAAATTCCACAGGTTCACCACTCTCTGATAAAGAGATTCCTCCTCATCTCTGTTCTAAAAGGACAGCCCTCTATTCTGAGGCTACGTCCTCTGGTCTTAGACTCTCACTCCATAGAAAACATCCTCTCCACATCCGCTCTATCAAGGACTTTAACTATTCAGTAGGTTTAAATAGCCTATATTCATAGACTGATTGTATACAAAAGTTAATGCAAAATACTGGAGATGACGCTGACAGATTAACGCTAATGTATCTTTATAGCCAAACAGTACATTGCACATGCAGTACCCTTGTCATTGTGATCCAATTTACTATCAGCAAAGCCAGTAGTATTGAAAATGGTGCAATCACAAGAGTTTAGATGTTAGTCTTTGTAGTTAACCAGTCTGTTTCATCAGTGCAGTGTATCTTTCAGATAACATGGTAAATCCCGTTGTTGCACGTTGTAACCTTTATCACTGCAGGCTCTGACAGGGTTTTTTGTACTTGCCTAGTGTCCTATGTGGATGATGCAGTTCGCTATGAAGTTATTAATTATGGGAGTTATCAAGGCACATATTTACTTTGACTAGTTTTAGATTTAGATTTATTTATCACATGTACATTGAAACAGTCAATGAAATGTGTTGTTTGCATTAACAATCAACACACCCAACGATGTGCTGGGGGGGGGGGGTAACCCACAAGTGTTGTCACACATTCAATGGTTTGGGCCTTGTTCTCAGTGGGCATTATTCATCTGCGCGCCCACTGTGCTTGGCAGAACAACACAAAACACAACAGGGAACAAAACAACAGCAAAAAAAGACCCTAACCTCCCACCCACACATGAAGACGGTCTTCCAACTCCAAGCCTCCAATCTCCAGACTTTTGCCATTGGGCTTTGACCTCCAGAATTACAATCGACCTTCAGTATCAAACCCCAGACTGGCCAATGACAGGACCTCGAACTCTGGGCTCACCAACTCACTAGACCCACTTGCCCCCTGCTCACATGGATCTTTCATAAATGTCAAGACATTCCAACATCCTTGATAACTGTTGGAATACTTCAGAAGTATGCCATTGTAGTTTCAAATGATCTTCAAATGACCTGTTCTCTCGGTTAAAGATCACATAGCTTAAATTCTGCAGAACTCATCTTGTGTTCTCAACCCAAACCAACACATTATCTGGCTTTAATCACATTGCGCTTTGTAAGAAACTGTTGTGTGCAAAGTAGCTGTCATGTTTCTATGTTGTAAGTTCTCTTTTCATAGTAAAGTGCACTAGGTGTCCTGGGTTCTTGAAAAGCATTATATAAATGCAAGTCTTTTAATGTAGGGCAAGAAATTTAATATTAATTTTTTATATTTTTTCATACAGAACAATAAACTCTTCATGGAATTCTTTATTACTATTGGGTTTGAAGGATTAGAAAACAAGTATAATTTGGAGCTTTCCAGAGGTAGGAATTTTTAGATTGTCCTCAAGTTTTTTAAGATTTCTTGCTGGACTAAGCTTTTAAATAAACCATTACTTGCTGATCCACTTCTTGGAGCCTCCTAACCAAAGTGTGACATTCCTCAGCGCATTTAATGATTTTTTTTCCCAGAAGAATAAACTTCATTCATGAATGTATGGTACGTTCATTCATTCAAGGTAAAACTATTATCAAGGAACATGCATGTCACCATATACTACCTTGAGATTAATTTTCTTGCAGGCATTTACAGGAATATAAAGAAATACAATAGAATTTATGAAAAACTACTTAAAGACTGACAAATAACCAATGTGCAAAAGAAGACAAATTGTGTGAATAATAAAAATTAAATTTAAAAAAATTGAGAACATGATTGTAGAGTCTTTGAAAATGAGTCTTTAGGTTGTGTTCAGAGTTTAGGTGAGTAAAGTTATCCACACTGGTTCAGAAGTCTGATAGTTGTAAGGTAATAACTGTTCCTGAATCTGGTGCTGTGTGACCTAAGGCTCCTGTTCCTCCTGCACAATGGTAGTAGTGAGAAGAGAGCATGGCCTGAATGATTGTTATTCACAGCACATGATATATTACCCCTTCCCCCCACCCCCGATGTCTCTCCTCCTTCCCTTTCTTCCATGACCCACTCTCTTGCAAGGAATCTTTATCCCACCATCTTCCTCATTAAGACCTTGCACCTTATTGTCTACTTACACTGCGCTTTCTCTATAACTGAAACAATCTCCACGCTGTTATTGTTTACTCTTACGCCGATCCATATAAACAGTATGTGTGGCGAGTTTTTCACCATACCTTGATACAGTCGGCCCTCCTTAGCCTCGGATTCCGTATGTGCGGATTCAACCAACCGCGGATCGGGAAAACCCAGAAGTTCTCTCTCCAGCACTCATTGCTTGAGCATGTACAGGCTATTTTTTCTTGTCATTATTCCCTAAACAATACAGTATAACAACTATTTACATAACATTTACATTGTATTAGGTATTATAAGTAATCTAGAAAAGATTTAAAAGTACAGGCAGTCCCCAGGTTATGAATGAATTCCATTCCTGAGTCCGTCTTTAAGTCGGATTTGAAATCAGACCAAGTACATCCGATATTATTTAGCGTCAGTTAGTCAAACGTTTTTCTTAGTATATAGTACATATTTTACCTTTCTATGCATATAAAACACTTAAGAAACATACGTATTTCAATAATTAAACCACTGCGTTGCTTAGTAATAATTGTGGTTTTCATCGGGGCAGGGCCTTTCACATGCTCCATTAAAATTGTTCCGATCGTTGACCGACTGTAGCCTAACACTTTTCCAATGACTGATGGTGTTTCACCTCTTTCTAATCGCTTTATTACTTACACCTTCTTTTCAATCGCAATCGTGATTATTTTTGTGAAAAGAAACACTGTGGATTCAGAGCTGCGCCGCCAAGTCCTAATGTCCACTGCACGGAACATGTTAAATAAAGTCCGGGGTCCCGCCGGTTCCTAAAGACCACCGCACTGATACATGTTAAATAAGGGACTGAACATCCGCGAATTTTGGTCTCCGCGGGGGGTCCTGGAACCAATCCCCCGCGGATAAGGAGGGCCGACTGTACATGGGACAATGATAAGCAATTTTTTCAATTTGTGCTCTAAGATGTTCTGCACAAACTTTTCAATGAGATACATGTGGCTACGGTACAGCCCAACTGATTGGAATGTCCTGCAGCATGGGGATCAGACCCAGTCTTTGTAACACGTAGTGGTTAGAACATCAATAGATATTGACACCTAAATGCTTGCATATCCAGGGTTTACACACAACTTCATGCAGCCATCAAAATGGGTAAATTTTCTCTACCATCTCTTCTCCGCCTTTATCTAGAGATGAAGATGCAAGTCATCTTAAATCTTTTCTGAAATCACCCTAGGTTGAAATGGTTCCATTTAATATCAGAGAATGTATATGGTATACAACCTGAAATTCTTTCTCTTTGCAGACGTCCTCGAGACAGAAGAAAAACCCCAGAGAATGAATGACAGAAAAATTTTAGAGCCCCTAAGCCCCCCCCACGCACAAGCAACAGCAAAGCATCAGCCCTCCTCTCTCCCCCCTCCCCCCACTTATTCCAGCAGGAAGCATCAGCCCCCCCCTCACCACCAGCATGCAAGCAATCACAAAGCTTGCTTGCATGCTGGTGAGACCATGATCTAACCCAGCACTTTGACATGCCATAAGCTCTCTCTCTCTCTCTCTCTCTCTCTCTCTCACTCCCTCTCTCTCTCCCTCCCCCCCCCCCCTCTCTCTCTCTCTCTCTCTCTCTTTTTTTCTCTCTCTCCCCCCCCCCCCCCACCAGGTCAAAGAAAGAAACAATTGCACACTGCTGCACACAACACTGGAATTATCAGGGCTATCTTATTTCTTCTGGCTGAACTCCAATATTCCAGTTTGGGTTGTACAGCAGTGTAACTATTAGTGCCAGTTCCCGGCGCTGTCCATAAGGTATTTGTATGTTCTCTCCGTGACCACGTGAGTTTCCTCCCTCGTTCCAAAGATATATGAGCTAGTAGATTAATTGGTCACGTGTAATAGGATGGTGCAGGGTCATTGGCCTAAAGAGCCTGTTACTGTGCTGTATTTATAAATTAAAAAAATACAAGTTCCCATATCTGGGTCTAAACTCCAGTGATAAAAGGTGTTCCCTCTATGTTATTGCAGTCAGTAACAATTTTGTTCCTTCCTAGAATGGCGAATGTTGAAAAACAGGAAATTTCTGGGATCTGTAGCAGAACAGAACATTAGAACAAAATCAAAACCTATCATCCAGGAACTGAAATCCAGGTAATGCACAAAGAAAATAAAACTCATCTTAAGCAGCATCTTTCACATCTTTAGTAAATTTATGGTAGTATGGATTTATTAAATAGCGCAATGCAGTAAAACTCCATTAATCTTCAAGTTTGTGATGCTGTACTGACAGATTTTCTGGACTCAATTCCCTTTTCATATTCAGGATCAAGTTGATTACCACTGATTTATATAACACAATATTTATTAATAAACCTCACCTTTTTTAAGAAGTTATGCAATAGTATAATAAATTCCTGCTGCTGTCTGTAAGGAGTTTGTACTTTCTCCCTGAGACTGTGTGGGTTTCCTCTGGGTACTCTGGTTTCCTTCCACAATCCAAAGATATACAGGTTGGGGTTAACAAGTTGTGGACATGCTATGTTCACATAGAGGCATGGCAACACTTGCAGGCTGCCCCCAGGGCATCTCAGACCGTGTATCATTGACGCAAATGATGCATTTCACTCTATATTGTAGGGTCATAGAACACTACAGCACAGAAGCATCTAGTCTGTGCCAAACTATTGATCTGCCTGGTTCCATTGACCTGCACCCAGACCATCGTCCTCCATACCTCTCCTATCCATGTACTTATCCAAATTTCTCTTAAATGTTGAAATCGAATCCTTCATCCTCCACTTCCACTGGCAGCTCATTCCACCCTCTGAGTGAAAAATTTCCCCTTGTGTTCCCCTGAAATGTTTCACCTTTCACCCTTAACCCATGACCTCTAGTCATCACCCAGCCTCAGCTTGCATTTATAACCCTCATAATTTTGTATACCCCTATCAAATCTCCCTTCATTCTTCTACACTCTATGGAATAAAGTCCTAACAAACTTAATCTTTCCCTATAATTCAGGTCAAGTCCTAGCAACATTCTTGTATGTTTTGATGTGCATGTGAAAAACAAAGCTAATCTTTATCTTTAAATTTTCCAGCAAGCCTGGTGTGCTTTAGGGAGTGTGAGATCAGGGACCAGCGTGTCAAGGAGTATCGAAAGGAGCCTGTGTCATGGGGATGGTGGAGATGTGAACGGGGGCCTTTTATTTTAAAGGGAATTTGGGAATCAGCACTAGATGCCAAATTACCAAGATTTCCAAACGATCACTTAGCAGATTATTGGAGTTTTACCATTCTGTGCAAATGATAAAAGTATAGGAGAAACCTCTTGTCATTGGTTCTTTCCTACCTCCCCCTTTCCCCATGACCTGATAGCATACAGAGAAAAGGAATAGCTGGAGGTGAGGTTGTACAACTGCTGCACATTCTGTTTTTTATATGAAGATTAAGCTATTTTAAAAATGTTGCATCAAATCCAACACTGTGTAATCACTAAACACCAATCATCCTATTTTACTTCACCAGCACCCAGTCCCTAGAAAGTGACACAAAGCCTCTTGTATCAGAAGTAGAAAGGTAAGGGTGCTTTATGTTTCTTCTGAGTAGGAGATGGTGATTACTAGTCAGGTGAACAGCCACCTACAGTTCCAGCAACCTGGGTTCAGTCCTGAGCTCATGTGAAGCCTGTGTGGAGTTTGCACGTTCTCCCTCTGACTGCATGAGTTTCCCTCAAAATGCCCCAGGGTGGTTGATGTTCAGTACAGACAGGAGGTGCTGAAGGGCCTGTTTCGGTGCTGTGGGTCTCTACACTAGAACCGTGTATGTGAAGTACCCCATGGTAGCAGATTCTCAATTCAGCCAGGCCTGGGGATTTGCTTTCATGCACACGCAGTTAGAATGTTTGTGAGGAACACACACAAAGTGCTGAAGGAACTCAGCAGGTCAGGCAGCATCTGTGGAGTGGGAATAAGTGTTTCGAGCTGAGATCCTTCATCGGAACTGGAAAGGAAGAAGGCAGAAGCCAGAATAAGAAGATGGGGGGGGGGGGGGGGAGGAGATAAATGCATAGGGAAGGGTGATGAAGTGAAAAGCTGAGAGATGAAAGGTGGGAACGCTAAAGGCTGCTGAAGAAGGAATCTGATAGGAGAGGAGAGTGGACCATAGAAGAGAGGGAAGGAGGAGGGGCACTAGCGGGAGGAGGTGGGCAGGTGAGGAGAAGAGAAAGTGTGAGAGGGGAGTCAGAATGTGGAAAGGGAAAAGAGAAGGAGGGAGAGAAATTACAGAAGTAAGAAAAATCAATGTTCCTGTGAGGAATGTGTGTTGTTATATGACTATTAACTAAATTCTCTCTATTCTGGCAGCACTTGTGTGGAACCGGAATATACAATAGTGGCTGAGCCCGCAAACCAGCACCCCAGCTTTCTGGTAGCAAACGTTTCCTTGCCAAAAGTGGTTAGTATTAGATTTCCTGATTGTTGTGTTTTTGAGATGGCAAGGAATTCTCTGACACTTCACAGCCAAGATTAAGCAGTTAAGAGTAAGGATAATAATTATTTAAATCAATTTGTAACCAGATTTAATGGTGAAAAGGCCAGTTCTGCATAGAATATTAAATCATAAGACATGGGAGCAGAATTAGGCCATTTGGCCCATCGTGTCTGCTCTACATAAAACTCCTGTATCAGATTAGTGATAAATAAGACATTCTGCAGATGCTGGAAATCCAGAGCAACACACACAAAATGCTGGAGGAACTCAGCAGGTCAGGCAGCATCTATGCAGAGGAATAAACAGTTGAAATTTTGGGTTTAAACCCTTCGTCAGGACCCTTGATGAAGGGTCTTGGCCCGAAACGCCGGCTTGTGTATTCATTAGTTTAATGATGTGTTTTTATTAAGTCCAAGAACATCTCTGAGTCTGAAACTTGTAGTTCAGGTCTGCACCACAGTTTAACTGATCAGGGCAGATGCTCTACTGCAGTGTTGAGGGAGTGCTGTATTATCAGAGATACTGGGGTTCAAAGACATAGAACACTACAGCACAAAAACAGGCTTTTCAGCCCAGTCTACACTGCCTGATCCCATCAACTAGCACCTCAACCATAGCCCTCCATACCCCTCCCATCCATGTACGTTTCCAGATTTCTCTTAAATGTTCCTCTGGCTGCCCGTTCCACACTCACACCATCCTCTGAGGGAAGAAGTTCTCCCTTAGGTTCTCCTTTATATTTCACTTTTCAACCTTAATGGATGACCCCTAGTAACACACGCAAAATGTTAGGGGGGCTCAGCAGGTCAGGCAGCATCGATGGAAAAGAGTAAACAGTTGACGTTTTGGGCCGAGACCCTTCTTCAGGACCCGTAGTTCTAGTCTCGCCCAGCCTCAGTGGAAAAATCCTGCTTGCATTTACCCTTTCATTATTTTTCCACAAGCCTGTTCCCCTCATCCAGCCTGAACCGCTCTTTTATCCATTTTGTCATTCAGTTTCTCCTGGGTCATTGACTCACAGCTCTGCGACCCGGGTTCAATCCTGACTTCCCGTGGAGTTTTCATGTTCTCCCTGTTTAAAGAATGGGTTTTCTCCCAAGCTGTTTGTTTGGTTAGTCTGTAGGTTTTCTCCAGTGTGTGGGGTGCGGAGAGATGACATGTTCGTGAGTGGGTGAAAGACCTGTTTCTGTGCTGTGTGACTCTGACTCCTGATCTTCACCCTTCCACATCATTCTGCAGAGCTATAGAGTACTTTGCGTAGTGGTTACCGTAACACATTACAGCGCCAGCGACCGGGGTTCATTTCCATCCGTTGTCTGGAAGGAGTTTGTACGTTCTTTCCGTGACCGGATGAGTTTTCTCTGAGTGCTCCGGTTTCCTCCCACAGTCCAAAGGTATACAGCTTAATTAGTCACATGGATGTAAAGGGAGGTGTAAGCCTTTTGGTCCAAAAGAGTCTGTTAAAGTGCTCTATCTCTAAATAAAATAAATAAATGGAGCAGAGAGTCGGGCCCTCAGGCCCACCATATCCATGCCAACTGTTGAGTACTATCTGTACCAACCACATTCACCATCACATGGACCATAGGCTCTGGATGGTTCACTGATTCAAGTGCTCAACTGAATCCTTCTTTAATGTGGGAGGATCTGTCTGTACCACCCCTGGATCTCCCTGCGTTCCCCACCCCGCGGGTCTCCCTACCCCCCCCACCCCGCTGATCTCCCTGCCCTCCACCCCCATACCGCGGGTCTCCCTGCCATCACCCCCCCACGGGTCTCCCTCCTCCCCCACCCCGCGGGTCTCCCCTACCCTCCTCCCATAGGTCTCTCTGTCCTTGTTTACTTAGTGCTACAGTGTGGAATAGCCCCTCTGGCCTTTCGAGCCATGCCGCCCAGCAACCCATCAATTTAACCCAAGCCTAATCATGAGGCAATTTACAATGACCAATTAACCCACTATCCGGTATATCTTTGGAGTGCAGGGAGAAAACGGAGCACCCACACACACACGGGAAGGAACATACAAACTTGCTTACAGAGGACACCAGAATTGAACTCTGAGTTCCCCACGCCCTGAGCTGTAATAATGCCAAGCTAACCACTGTTACTGTGATGCCCCACAGGGCTTTCTGCCCTCTTCCCCACAGGCCTTTCTCTTCCCCAATTTCTCTGTAATGATGAAGTTTTGTTTTAATCACAAACTGTTCCCAGTGCTGAAAGGTTGGTTCTGTAAACTTCTCAGCAGTTCTTCATCAGATAGGGACAAATTGGATTGCTTTCCCAAAGCATGACCACAGACCCTACAAGCAAAATGATTCAGTGTTGTGCAATTCTGTAACTTTAAGCTCTCTCTGTGCGACAGGATTCAGCAGGATCATTGCTGCTTGACCTGGGGGAGGACCGGATCGTATTGTGGGCTAGGCCAGAGCTTTATCACCTCGACATTTACATCCCCTACAACATAGTCCCAGAGGAAAGTTGCTCTCAGTTCAACAGAAATACCAGGGTAAGTAAAGTCTATTGCTTGGGCAGTGTGCCACCCTGGCAGTCAATTGATTGTAACACACACAAAGGACATGAGATAGCCATCAAAATACAACCTAGGTTTAAACTACAGAAGCAAGAAACAGCACAGACATGAGCAAGAGATGGCAATGGTTAAGCGAGATTCATTCTCTTTTCCTGGGTGTCTGCTTCCAAAGTACAGCTGCTAGCAGAGAGGCAAACACTACTGGGCAGAAGTGAACTGTTCCTCCTGATTTACAGTTTATGGCACAATTTACAAGAAGAGAAAGGCACAAAGGTCCACTCTGGAGTGATGATAATTGGTTTATTATTGTCTTGTGAAAAGCTTTTGTTTTATGTGCCAACCATCCAGATCATTCCATGCACCAAGTACATTGGTTATTACAAAATGAAAGGCCTAAATATAGTGGATACGGCGAGGATGTGTTCAATAGCGGGGGAGTCTAGGACCAGAGGGCACAGATTCAGAACAGAAGGATGTCCCTTTGGAACAGAAATGAGGAGGAATTTCTTTAGCAAGAGGGTGGTAGATCTGTGGAATTCATTGCCACATACAGCTATGGATGGTACTTTCTTGATTAGGGTATCAAAGGTTACAGGGAAAAGGAAAGAGTGGAGTTGATTGGGATAATAAATCAGCAGACTCAATGGGCTGAATGGCCTAATTCTGCTCTTATATTTTATAGTCTTATGAAAACAGTACTGGAATGTAGAATATGATTTTACAGTTACAGAGAAAGTGCAGGGGCCACAACGAGGTAGACAGCGTTATTAACTTCATCTTTATCATGTAAGAGGTTTGTTTCAAGAGACTACTAACAACATAGGCAGTGTGTGCAGCAGCAGAGTGGAAATATTCTAATTTCTCTACCATTCTTGGCAGGTTCTGACTATAACGATGCCCGTGCAGTCAGCATAATACTGAATGCTTCCAGGAACCAACGAGACTAATGAAGAGCAGACAACTAGGACTTCCTTCCATCCCTGAGTGTTCGCTTTGAACGTGTCACTTTTCTGTACAATACATGCCATTCATTACTATTTTCACAATGTAGTAATTGTGTTTTCAAATTAGTTTCGATCAGATCGATTTGAGTTATTGCTCTTTATTTCACCATTATCCCAAGTTACGACCACAGACCACCAGCTGGTGTGTGGCCAGGTTGCCACTACATACGTATACAGAAGATATTAACAGTCAAAGCTGCTCGGCTACTTCACAGCAGAGGGCTGGTTGGCTATGCTCAGTACAATCTTATTGCAATCACAATAAGTGATTCAGAGGCAGCATGTTGGCTAATTGTACAAATGCACAGTGGACACATCTACCTTTGTGGCAAGGACATGGTTTTAAGTTGGGCCTGTTTACTGGAGTCCTACATTTTGATAAAAATCGCATATAAAACTTTTTCTTTTCAAATACAATCAGAGCCACTTTATTAGGTATATCTGTACATCTGCTCATGAATGCAAATATCTAATCAGCCAGTCATGTGGCAATAACTCAGTGCATAAAAGCATGTAGACACAGTCAGGAGGTTCAGTTGTTGTTCAGACCGAACAGCAGAATGGGGGAAAAATGTGATCTCAGTGACATTGACCATGGAGTGATTATTAGTGCCAGTTTGAGTATCTCAGAAACTGCTGATCTCCTGGGACTTACACACAACAGCCTTTAGTGTTTACAGAGAATGAGAAAAATCAAAAAACATCCAGTGAGAGAGAGTTCTGTGTGTTAGTGAGAGATGCCAAAGGAGAATGACAGAATGGTTAAAGCTGACAGGAAGGAAACAGTAATTCGAGCAACCACGTGCTACAACAGTGGTGTGTAGAAGAGCATTTCTCAATGCACAACACATTGAAGTGGATGGGCTACAGCAGCAGAAGACCACAGACGGTAACTAATAAAGTGGTCACTGAGTGTACAGTGAGAGCTGCTAGATGCCTATCTGTAGTTTAAATATTATTTATAGCATTCATTTTTTTCTAGTAGCTGGTGAAGAATTAAAGAATGGTTTATCGTTCAACCAATTTGTTTTGTCAATCAATCTAATGGGCAAGTAAAAGTCTGAGCAAGTTTGTCAAAGTACCCTGTTTTCACCCAACCTTCTTTGAGACTTGCTGTCTCTAAATAAAGGCGTTATGTAAACTGGTGGAGACGAGAGGGACTGCAGATGCCAGAATCTAGAGCAACGCGCAGATGCCAGAATCTAGAGCAACGCACAGATGCTGCAGAAATTCAGCAGGTCAGGCTCAAATCAAGCCCCGTAACCTTGATCTAAACATTCAAGATTCAAGTTTATTTGTCATGTGTATATCAAACAGTGAAATACCTCGTTTGCGTTAGCACACAAAGGTGTGCTCGGGGCAGCCGACAAGTATCCACATGCATAGCAGTGCCAGCATAGCATGCGGGGTAATGCTTGGCAGAACAACACAGAACACAACAACAGCAAAAACAAGCCCCCTTCCTCCCACCCACACACATACACAACACAGGCTTCAGCTCCAGCAGACAGTGAAAACTCAGCTAAGTGTTGTCCTCATTGGGATCTTACAGATCTTGTTTCTGTGTTTTTATCAAAGGCTGATTATGCTTTTCTGTTAGGTTATGCATCAGCCTCAGTTCCAATGGGGAGGCTTTCAGTTAAAAGCTTGTGAATTGAAAACCTACTGCATGATCAATTATAACAAACTTGGCTAAGAAATAAAAACAGAAAATACTCAGCAGGTCAGGCAGCATCTGTGGAGTGTGGGGACAAGAGATGAGGGTTGGGCCAGTTCTGCTCACTCCGCAACGTTTACTTGGCGCTGTGCTGAACTGAGCCTGAGGCTACGGCTCTGTCAACGTTTCAGGCCTGTGGTCAGATCCCAGGTCTAGGACCTGAAAAGTTAAAGATAAACTTGAGCTCTAGTTGTCACATATACATTGAGTCATACAGTGAAGTGTGTCCTTTGGTCAAGTCAGATCAAGGATTGTGCCGGGGGCCATGCTTCCGGCGTCAATATAACATGACCAAAACTTGCTGACCCTAACCTGGACATCTTTGTATTGTGGGAGGAAACTGCAACACCCAGAGGAAACCTGTAATCACGGGGAGAACGTACAAACTCCTCACAGGCAGCGCCAGGAATTGAAACCCAATTGGTGATCGCTGGCACAGTGATGTGATTGCACCAACTGTTATGCTACTGTGATTGTTTATCTCTTTGCAGATGCTGTCTGACCTGCTGAGTGTTTCCAGCACTTACTGTCGGTTTGATTTCCAGTCATGTTCGCCATAACTATTGCAGTAGTTATAAGTAGTAAGATGATGAATACTGATCAAGGGGTGGGGCCTTTAAGATGAGATGTCACGCTTTTCAATCTAGTTTAAAATGCCGCTGATGCCCTGCGACTACTTGTCGGCTGACAACAAAACAAGAATACTACTCCTAATTCTTTATTAATAACATCTTTTCTGGTAAAATCCGTGGTAAATGATGACCGCAAACCATGGAGAGGTGAGGCTGAGTTGAAGGTCGAAACCAGCATGTGCAAGACGAGGTCAAGGCAAGCGAAGGTGAAGCAGAATCGAGGCCCTTCCATCTGAACTGAGGTTTGATCGATCTGACCGCCAGGCCAATTTGGAAAGGTTAGGTACGGACCACGACATGGCGGTGGGGTCCAGGCCCAAAGTGTATCAAAACAACAGGGCCCAGGTCCTAGAGCAAGCAACGATCTGGTGTTTAGATGATTTAAACACTGGACCAGATAAATTGGAATGGCAGAGTGTGGGGACAAGAGACGAGGGTTGGGCCAGTTCTGCTCACTCCACGACGTTTACTTGGCGCTGTGCTGAACTGAACCTGAGGCTGTGGCCTGTTGCGGCTACCTGAGCTTCATGTCTCTCTCTCTCTCTGCTCATTGGGTGTTTGACGGTCTTTTTTATGCATTCTTTTGGGTTTCTTTCTTGACTGGCTGCCAGTAAGGAGATGAATCTCAAGGTTGTATAATGTATACATACTTTGTTAATACTTTGAACTTTTCAAGCCCACCTGTTCTTCCATGTTATTTAAGTGAAGAACTATAAATTACAATAAGAAATGCAATGTATATAAATAAATCACGCCATGACAAAAGAGTGTGAAAATAGTGAGGTAGTGGTTCATGGCTTCGTGGGAATAAAGTCCAGCAGTGGTACAAAGCGTCATCTACACCCAGACGTATTGAGTTAAAAATTCTGCAGCTCAAGTGAAGGTTAGGCTGCATCGGAATTTTATTTCAATGCTTTTCACCACAGATGCATTGATAAATGAAAAGCCTAGTTCATAATCAGAGTATATTAAAATAATCCGCAAACACAGGATAAGATGTTAAAACAACACACACAAAATGCTGGTCTAGAATATTTTGCAGGAGGCAGATAAGATGTTAATATTCCTAGTGCCAATGGGTCTGGGCTCTTGCTTGAGACTGCCTTGATGTTGGGAGTGACACAGGATTGACACGCAGGGTGCAGGGGTTTTCAAGAGGGCACCCTCCTTCCTGGACAATTCATCAGTTAGCCCACTACATTTCCGGTGCGCTCGACGATGACTTCTAGTATCCCAGAGTCACCCCCCCCCCACTCTCTTGATGCCCAGGAGAGGCTTTTTCACTTGATCCAAAGCCAGTGACCGCTTCTTTCCGCCGCCTCCGATGGTTTGCCGTACAGCTTGACCGTGGATCCCTCGTTCCTTCAGCAATTTGATGGTGGATGTGGCTATAAATCCCCTACAGCCCTTTCCACAGGACAAACTTTCATTCTCCAGCCTTGTCGGTGAACTGCAGCCGCTAGATCTGCATAGCGTAGCCTCTTGCGCTCACATGCTTCAGCCACTGAATCCTCCCACGGGGTAAAAGGTGAACCCTGACGGCCGGCCATGAGAAACTCCAACACATTGATTGAGTACATAAAGCATCAATTCACAGCAGTTTGGTGTTTTGAGCAGCGGCCAAACATTGATTAGAATTAATTGGCAAGAACAAATTAAATTAAGGCAGGGGCAAGCAGAGCAGCCATTGTTGGAGTGGACAATATTAGAGTGGATATTTTGAGGCTTCAGTGAGAAGCCTGACTGAGAGAGAGTGAGTAAGGCTTCAGTGAGCCTTTTCCCCCAATTTACTTATTGTTTCTACTTCTTTATATTTGCTCAGTTAGAACAGCAGAGATACCAGGCAGAATAGTTGAATGCTCTCTTGCGGGATGTGGGAAGGCATGAAGACCCTCCACTGTCCCTGACAATTACAACTAGTGCTGCACAGGTGGGTTTAAACTAGAGTTAAAAGAAGATGGGAACCAAAGTGCCAGAACAGATAGTGGTGAGGATGTGGAGACAGATGTTGGTAAGATCTCAGACAAAATCAGGAATCAAAAGGTTGAGCACGGTGTGACTAGTGTCCTGAGCTGCGTATAGTTCAATGCAAGAAGTATCGTAGGAAAGGCAGATAAGCTCAGGGCATGGATCAACACATGGAATTCCGATATTGTAGCCATTAGCGAGATTTGGTTGCAGGAGGGGTAGGCAGCTCAGAATTCCTGGATTCCAGTGTTTTAAATGCGACAGAGCAGGGGGGATTAAAGGGGGAGAGGTGGTGTTACTGGTCAGGAAAAATGTCACAGCAGTGCTCAGTCAGGGCAGACTGGAGAACTCATCTGGTGAGGCTTTATGGGTGGAGCTGAGGAATAAGAAAGGGATGACAACATTAATAGGGCTATATCATAGAGCTCCCAACAGTCCAAGGGATTTAGAGGAGCATATTTGTAGGGAAATCACAGAATGTTACAAGGAACATAAGGTAGTTATAGTAGGTGATTTTAACTTGCCACATATTGACTGGGACCCCCATAATGTAGACTAGTTGGGATAGTGTTTGTCAAATGTGTTCAGCGAAGTTCTCTTAATCAGTGCATAGAAGTCCCAACGAGAGAGTGTGCAAAATCGATCTGCTATTAGAGATTGAGACGGGGCAGGTGACAGAAGCTTGTGTAGGGGAACACTTTTGCATCTAGTGATCACAATGCCATTAGTTTCAAAGTGAATATGGAAAAGGATAGGTCTGGTCCACGGGTTGAGATTCTAAACTGGAGAAAGGCCAAGTTTGATGGTATCAGAAAGGATCCGGCAAGTGTGGGTTGGGACGGGCTGTTTTCTGGCAAAGGGGTACTTGGAAAGTGGGAGGCCTTCAAAAGTGAGAGGCCAAAGCTTGTATGTGCCTGTCAGAAGAAATGGTAAAGACAATAGGTTTAGGGAAGCTGGGTTTTCGAGAGATATTGAGACCCTGGTTAAGGACAAAAAGGAGATGCATAGCAGATAGAGGTAGGTAGGAACAAATTAGATACTTACTTAACCCTTGGATTCTGTCGGCTGCGTAAGTACGGGGAGACGCCTGTGGCCCTGCCAAACAGGTGAGATTGAGATGCGAGACCACCCCGAAACCCCCCGTTTGTGTAGGTGCTGCGTGATTCGTTACCCTGTTACAAATCACTACCATGAAATAACAGACAGTACACCACATACAATTAAACGATTTAGCTTTATAATTCTTAATTTGACTACAGGGTTAGTGAACTGTCTGAACTGTCCCGCTTCACCACAGTTAGAACAGATAATACTGGCCACTAGCAGACCTTTAGAGGATACGCCTCCCTACCAGCACCATCGTACGGGGAGGGGGAGGCACACCCACTGATAACAGCCGGGATATTTCAGTTCACAATTCTGCCACGATCCTCCGGGGCAGGCTATCCACGCAGGGGACCACTACCAGGGACTGTACCGTGCTGACGGAGTCCTCCTGCGCCTCCGGCGCATTCTCCTCCTCTCGTGCTCCTCTGATCAGCTCAACAAACAAGTGGGGGGGCGTGTCTTATGAGGCAGTCGGGCCCCAGGCGATCAGGTTCTGGGACTGGGCACCTTTCACGATTTGGTATGTTATCAGTTAGATCTACCTCAGCCATCTGAATGGCCCCTCTACGCCGCGAGCAATTTAACTGCCTCTCCAGCCAAAACACATAGGCAGAACGCTTCTCCCCTCCTCCTGACACGTGTTCTGAAACCCCATCATGAGCTCCATTGGGCTTCCCGTTGCACCAAAGGCCTTTTCTAGTGCTTGCACGTAGGCCGCAGAAGTGGCAACGGGTTCTGTGCCTTTACGCCCCTCACTACATCAGCAGCCCGCCCCCTCAAACTTTCAACCAATCGCTGTCGTCTTTATCAACAGAGCACTGCCTCTCATCCAATGACTGAGAGCTCTGCTCCGCCCAAGTCTCATACTCCTCTTCCCCTCTAAGGGTGGGCTTCGTTCCTGAGGACAGGTGGAGCCTACCATAGCTGGGACTTCGAACCTGGGCATTTTTCCATTTATTCGCCAGGGAGGTAAAAAGCCGCTCCCAATGCACTCCTTAGATAGTCCAAATCAGACCGCTCCTTCCCCTCGCTCCGCAGAAACGGGAGAACCCAGTCTTTGAAATCTCCACCCCCAGCTACGGGAGACTTGACTTGCGATTTGGCCAACTGCACTACTCTTATAAGGTACGAGAAATTCAAGAGATCACTTTAAGAAAGAAATCAGACATGAGGTAGAAGAAGGCATGAGGTCGCCCAAGCAGGCAAGGTGTAGGAGAATCCGAAGGGATTCTACAGATATGCTAAGAGCAAAAGGATTGCAAGGGACAAAATTGGTTCTTTGGAAGATGGGGCCAAAAGAGATGGTGAAGATCTTAAATGGATTTTTTACATCTATATTTGCTCAGAAGATGGACATAGAGTCTATAGAAGTGAGGCAAAGCAGCAGAAAGGTCATGGACCCTAGATAGATTTCAGAGGAGGAGATGTTTGCTGTTCTGAGGCAAATTAGGGTGGATAAATCCCCAGGGCCTGACAAGGTGTTCCCTCGGACCCTGGAGGAGGCAAGTGCAAACATTGTAGGGGCACCAACAGAGATATTTAAATCATCCTTAGTGACATGTGATGTACCAAAGGATTGGAGGACAGCTTATGTTGTTCTACTGTTTAAGAAAGGCACTAAAAATAAACCAGCCTTCTCCTTCCCACCTTCTTTATGGAGCCCCTGCCCCCTCCCTCTTCAGTCCTGACGAAGGGTTCCGGCCCGAAACATTGACAGCTCGTCTCCATGGATGCTGCCCGACCTGCTGAGTTCCTCCAGCTTG
Source organism: Hemitrygon akajei (assembly GCF_048418815.1). Lineage (NCBI taxonomy): Eukaryota > Metazoa > Chordata > Chondrichthyes > Myliobatiformes > Dasyatidae > Hemitrygon > Hemitrygon akajei. The sequence continues at coordinate 25,367,534 of NC_133154.1, forward strand.
TTTGTACGTCTTGCATTGACCCCAGCATCTGCAGTATATTTTGAGTTAACCAGGAAATTATAGGCCAGGGAGCCTGACACCAGTAGCGGGAAAATTATTGGAAGGTATTCTAAGGGATCAGGTATATAAGTATTTGGACTGATTATGAATAGTAAGCATGGCCTTATGTGTGGTAAGTCTAACCAATCTTACAGAGTTTTTGAGGAAGTTACCAAGAAAGTTGATGAAGGCAAGGCAGTGGATGTTGTCTACATGGACTTCAGTAAGGCATTGGACAAGGTCCCATGTGGGAGGTTGGTCAAGAAGGTTCAGTTGTTTGGCATTCAGGATGAGGTAGTCAGTTGGATTAGACATTGGCTTTGTGGGAGAAGCCAGAGAGTGGTACTCGAGGGCTGTCTCTCTAACAGGAGTCCTGTGACTGGTGGTGTTCTGCAGGGGTCGGTCATTGGTTGTCATCTATATCAGTGACGTGGATGATAATGTTAGCAGGTTTGTGGGTGACAGCAAGATTGGGGGTGCAGTGGACGGTGAGGATGACAATCATGGCTTGCAGCGGGATCTAGACCAGCTCGATTAATGGGCTGAAAATGGCGGATGGAATTTAATGCAGACAAGTGCGAGGAGCAGCACTTCGGTAAGACCAAGCACGGTAAGTCTTGCACGGTGAACGGTAGGGCCCTGAGGAGCGCAGTAGAACCGGCATACAGGTCCATAATTCATTGAGCATGGCAGCATGGATGGATAAAGTTGAGAAGGAAAGGTTTTGGCACATTGGCCTTCATAAGTCCAAGTACTGAGTACTGGAGATGGAATTCTATGCTGAAGTTGTATAAGACATCGTTGAGGCCTAATTTGGAGTACTGTGTGCAGTTTCAGGAAAGATGGTTGAAAGAGTAGAGAGAAGATTTACAAGGATGTTGCCGGGACTGGAGAATCTGACTTATGAGGAAATATTGAATCGGTTGGGACTTTATTCATTAGAACATAGAAGATTGAAGGGAGATTTGAGGGGTATACAAAATTATGAGGGGCGTAGATAGGGTAAATTCAGACAGGCTTTTTCCACTGAGGTTGGGTGGGACTAAAACAAGAGGTCATAGGTGAAAGGTTTGAGGGGAACGTGAGGGGAAGCTTCTTCACTCAGAGGGTTGTGAGTGTGTACCTGCTTTTATTTATCTTATAAAAAGTTGCTTCATTTCCTGTTTTCCTATAGCATAAGAAACGGGAGCAGGAGTCGGCCATCTGGCCCATCGACCCTGCCCCACCATTCAGTAAGATCTGGCCATGGACACATCTCCACCTACCTGCCTATTCCCCATAACCCTTAATCCCCCCTACTATGCAAACATCTATCCAACCTTCTCTTAAAAATATTCACTGAGGCAGCCTCCACTGCTTCATTGGGCAGAGAATTCCACAGATTCCCCACTCTCTGGGAAAAGCAGTTCTTCCTCATCTCCGTCCTAACTCTACTCCCCCAAATCTTGAGGCTATGTCCCCGAGTTCTAGTCTCACCTACCAGTGGGAACAGTACCTCTGCTATAGTGTACAATCTGGTCCCTCGCATCTCACTGAATTTAGTGTTCGTAGAGGCCCTGGCCAGGCACATAGAGTAGAAATTGCAATGTTCAGTAGCTCCTCAGTCTTAAAGTCAAACACAGAGCATAAGAAATTAAACAGTAACATCTTCAATTTTAACACCTTTTCAATTCTATTCACAGTAGGACTGATCGTGGCCCTGAAAATGGAGAAATATTATCTTTTCAGTAACTCCACCAGCATTAACAATTTAGGGGCCCTCAGAAAGAAATATTAGTCTCAGAGGCTTTAGAAATGCCACCCAGCCGTTTGGGGAAAAGAAACGTAAACTCACATAATACAGGGAGATGAGTTATCTGCATCCTCTTATATGGGTGACAGTGGCCTGGATACCACAGGCTCAGCAAATCATAAACACCGATAGGGTTCCGATGCCCGTACAATGGCCCGGGTGTGAGGTTGAATCGCTCTGAGTGCCAAGACAAGAAGTCAGGGGAGATTCGATGTCCGTACAATGTCCCGGGTGCGACGTTGAATCACTCTGAGTGCCGAGAGAAGTCAGGGGAGATTCGATGCCCGTACAATGTCCCGGGTGTGAGGTTGAATCGCTCTGAGCACCAAGACAAGAAGTCAGGGGAGATTCGATGTCCGTACAATGGCCCGGGTGTGAGGTTGAATCGCTCTGAGTGCCGAGAGAAGAAGTCAGGGGAGATTCGATGTCCGTACAATGGCCCGGGTGTGAGGTTGAATCGCTCTGAGTGCCGAGAGAAGAAGTCAGGGGAGATTCGATGTCCGTACAATGGCCCGGGTGTGAGGTTGAATCGCTCTGAGTGCCGAGAGAAGAAGTCAGGGGAGATTCGATGCCCGTACAATGGCCCGGGTGTGAGGTTGAATCGCTCTAAGTGCCAAGAGAAGAAGTCAGGGGAGATTCGATGTCCGTACAGCTGGCCCAGGTGCGACGTTGAATCACTCTGAGTGCCGAGAGAAGTCAGGGGAGATTCAATGTCCGTACAATGGCCCGGGTGTGAGGTTGAATCGCTCTGAGTGCCAAGACAAGAAGTCAGGGGAGATTCGATGTCCGTACAATGGCCCGGGTGCGACGTTGAATCACTCTGAGTGCCGAGAGAAGTCAGGGGAGATTCGATGCCCGTACAATGGCCCGGGTGTGAGGTTGAATCGCTCTGAGTGCCAAGACAAGAAGTCAGGGGAGATTCGATGTCCGTACAATGGCCCGGGTGCGACGTTGAATCACTCTGAGTGCCGAGAGAAGTCAGGGGAGATTCGATGTCCGTACAATGGCCCGGGTGTGAGGTTGAATCGCTCTGAGCGCCGAGAGAAGAAGTCAGGGGAGATTCGATGTCTGTACAATGGCCCGGGTGTGAGGTTGAATCGCTCTGAGTGCCGAGAGAAGAAGTCAGGGGAGATTCGATGTCCGTACAATGGCCCGGGTGTGAGGTTGAATCGCTCTGAGTGCCAAGACAAGAAGTCAGGGGAGATTCGATGTCCGTACAATGGCCCGGGTGCGACGTTGAATCACTCTGAGTGCCGAGAGAAGTCAGGGGAGATTCGATGTCCGTACAATGGCCCAGGTGCGACGTTGAATCGCTCTGAGCGCCGAGAGAAGAAGTCAGGGGAGATTCGATGTCTGTACAATGGCCCGGGTGTGAGGTTGAATCGCTCTGAGTGCCGAGAGAAGAAGTCAGGGGAGATTCGATGTCTGTACAATGGCCCGGGTGTGAGGTTGAATCGCTCTGAGCGCCGAGAGAAGTCAGGGGAGATTCGATGTCCGTACAATGGCCCGGGTGTGAGGTTGAATCGCTCTGAGCGCCGAGAGAAGAAGTCAGGGGAGATTCGATGTCCGTACAATGGCCCAGGTGCGACGTTGAATCGCTCTGAGCGCCGAGAGAAGAAGTCAGGGGAGATTCGATGTCTGTACAATGGCCCAGGTGCGACGTTGAATCGCTCTGAGCGCCGAGAGAAGAAGTCAGGGGAGATTCGATGTCTGTACAATGGCCCGGGTGTGAGGTTGAATCGCTCTGAGTGCCGAGAGAAGAAGTCAGGGGAGATTCGATGTCCGTACAATGGCCCAGGTGCGACGTTGAATCGCTCTGAGCGCCGAGAGAAGAAGTCAGGGGAGATTCGATGTCTGTACAATGGCCCGGGTGTGAGGTTGAATCGCTCTGAGTGCCGAGAGAAGAAGTCAGGGGAGATTCGATGTCTGTACAATGGCCCGGGTGTGAGGTTGAATCGCTCTGAGCGCCGAGAGAAGTCAGGGGAGATTCGATGTCCGTACAATGGCCCGGGTGTGAGGTTGAATCGCTCTGAGCGCCGAGAGAAGAAGTCAGGGGAGATTCGATGTCCGTACAATGGCCCAGGTGCGACGTTGAATCGCTCTGAGCGCCGAGAGAAGAAGTCAGGGGAGATTCGATGTCCGTACAATGGCCCAGGTGCGACGTTGAATCGCTCTGAGCGCCGAGAGAAGAAGTCAGGGGAGATTCGATGTCTGTACAATGGCCCGGGTGTGAGGTTGAATCGCTCTGAGCGCCGAGAGAAGAAGTCAGGGGAGATTCAATGTCTGTACAATGGCCCGGGTGTGAGGTTGAATCGCTCTGAGCGCCAAGACAAGAAGTCAGGGGAGATTCGATGTCTGTACAATGGCCCGGGTGTGAGGTTGAATCGCTCTGAGCGCCGAGAGAAGTCAGGGGAGATTCGATGTCCGTACAATGGCCCGGGTGTGAGGTTGAATCGCTCTGAGTGCCGAGAGAAGAAGTCAGGGGAGATTCGATGTCCGTACAATGGCCCGGGTGTGAGGTTGAATCGCTCTGAGTGCCGAGAGAAGAAGTCAGGGGAGATTCGATGCCCGTACAATGGCCCGGGTGTGAGGTTGAATCGCTCTAAGTGCCAAGAGAAGAAGTCAGGGGAGATTCGATGTCCGTACAGCTGGCCCAGGTGCGACGTTGAATCACTCTGAGTGCCGAGAGAAGTCAGGGGAGATTCAATGTCCGTACAATGGCCCGGGTGTGAGGTTGAATCGCTCTGAGTGCCAAGACAAGAAGTCAGGGGAGATTCGATGTCCGTACAATGGCCCGGGTGCGACGTTGAATCACTCTGAGTGCCGAGAGAAGTCAGGGGAGATTCGATGCCCGTACAATGGCCCGGGTGTGAGGTTGAATCGCTCTGAGTGCCAAGACAAGAAGTCAGGGGAGATTCGATGTCCGTACAATGGCCCGGGTGCGACGTTGAATCACTCTGAGTGCCGAGAGAAGTCAGGGGAGATTCGATGTCCGTACAATGGCCCGGGTGTGAGGTTGAATCGCTCTGAGCGCCGAGAGAAGAAGTCAGGGGAGATTCGATGTCTGTACAATGGCCCGGGTGTGAGGTTGAATCGCTCTGAGTGCCGAGAGAAGAAGTCAGGGGAGATTCGATGTCCGTACAATGGCCCGGGTGTGAGGTTGAATCGCTCTGAGTGCCAAGACAAGAAGTCAGGGGAGATTCGATGTCCGTACAATGGCCCGGGTGCGACGTTGAATCACTCTGAGTGCCGAGAGAAGTCAGGGGAGATTCGATGTCCGTACAATGGCCCAGGTGCGACGTTGAATCGCTCTGAGCGCCGAGAGAAGAAGTCAGGGGAGATTCGATGTCTGTACAATGGCCCGGGTGTGAGGTTGAATCGCTCTGAGTGCCGAGAGAAGAAGTCAGGGGAGATTCGATGTCTGTACAATGGCCCGGGTGTGAGGTTGAATCGCTCTGAGCGCCGAGAGAAGTCAGGGGAGATTCGATGTCCGTACAATGGCCCGGGTGTGAGGTTGAATCGCTCTGAGCGCCGAGAGAAGAAGTCAGGGGAGATTCGATGTCCGTACAATGGCCCAGGTGCGACGTTGAATCGCTCTGAGCGCCGAGAGAAGAAGTCAGGGGAGATTCGATGTCTGTACAATGGCCCAGGTGCGACGTTGAATCGCTCTGAGCGCCGAGAGAAGAAGTCAGGGGAGATTCGATGTCTGTACAATGGCCCGGGTGTGAGGTTGAATCGCTCTGAGTGCCGAGAGAAGAAGTCAGGGGAGATTCGATGTCCGTACAATGGCCCAGGTGCGACGTTGAATCGCTCTGAGCGCCGAGAGAAGAAGTCAGGGGAGATTCGATGTCTGTACAATGGCCCGGGTGTGAGGTTGAATCGCTCTGAGTGCCGAGAGAAGAAGTCAGGGGAGATTCGATGTCTGTACAATGGCCCGGGTGTGAGGTTGAATCGCTCTGAGCGCCGAGAGAAGTCAGGGGAGATTCGATGTCCGTACAATGGCCCGGGTGTGAGGTTGAATCGCTCTGAGCGCCGAGAGAAGAAGTCAGGGGAGATTCGATGTCCGTACAATGGCCCAGGTGCGACGTTGAATCGCTCTGAGCGCCGAGAGAAGAAGTCAGGGGAGATTCGATGTCCGTACAATGGCCCAGGTGCGACGTTGAATCGCTCTGAGCGCCGAGAGAAGAAGTCAGGGGAGATTCGATGTCTGTACAATGGCCCGGGTGTGAGGTTGAATCGCTCTGAGCGCCGAGAGAAGAAGTCAGGGGAGATTCAATGTCTGTACAATGGCCCGGGTGTGAGGTTGAATCGCTCTGAGCGCCAAGACAAGAAGTCAGGGGAGATTCGATGTCTGTACAATGGCCCGGGTGTGAGGTTGAATCGCTCTGAGCGCCGAGAGAAGTCAGGGGAGATTCGATGTCCGTACAATGGCCCGGGTGTGAGGTTGAATCGCTCTGAGCGCCGAGAGAAGAAGTCAGGGGAGATTCGATGTCCGTACAATGGCCCAGGTGCGACGTTGAATCGCTCTGAGCGCCGAGAGAAGAAGTCAGGGGAGATTCGATGTCCGTACAATGGCCCAGGTGCGACGTTGAATCGCTCTGAGCGCCGAGAGAAGAAGTCAGGGGAGATTCGATGTCTGTACAATGGCCCGGGTGTGAGGTTGAATCGCTCTGAGCGCCGAGAGAAGAAGTCAGGGGAGATTCAATGTCTGTACAATGGCCCGGGTGTGAGGTTGAATCGCTCTGAGCGCCAAGACAAGAAGTCAGGGGAGATTCGATGTCCGTACAATGGCCCGGGTGTGAGGTTGAATCGCTCTGAGTGCCGAGCTGATTTCAAGAGCCTGAGAGCGGCTTCGGGCTGGGCGGCGAAATCTGGGCGGCCCGGAGCAAGTGGCTGGGCGGTGTGATCTAGGCCTCAAGCCCTTCGCTACAAGAGCCGATTTCATTCACTCTCCACGACCTCACTCCTCTCTCCAGGTCGCCGGAGCCTTTCGCTGTTCCGTTGTTTGGCCAATTTAAACGCTGGCCCAGACAGACTGAAATTCCGGGATGGGAGGTGATCTTGCTCATTCTCCACGATAGTCATTCCTCCCTCTCTGTGGCACTGAGGCTGTGAAGATGACCCGGGCTGTGGTGCTCCGTGCCCGCTAATATGACGAACTGAAAGGCCAGGCTTTGGGCCTAGTCCAGGCTGCTCTGGGGTCTCAATTCAGATCTGAGGACTCAATTCTGGTTTGGAATTTTGTTGTTCACTTCAATTGTTTTCACAATTTGTTTTTTTTCTTTCTTTCTCTTGCACATTGGGTGGTGGTCTTGCAATCTAATTTTTTTTTTAATTGGATTCTTTCGGGTTTCTTGCTTTGTGGCTACAAGGTTGTATGGATTTATACGCTCTCTGATAATAAACGCACTTCGAATCGTTGAAGAGATGCTGGAAACCTGGAGCAACGCACACCCGAACTCAACGGGTCAGGCAGCTTCTTTGGAGGATTCTGCATGTTTGTTGCAAGGGTGAGAAGGTGGCGGGGACAGTTCGTCCACCGATTCCAAGGTGAACCCCTGAGAGAGTGACTGAGGAACCTGCAGGGATGAAATTCACAGAGGAAGACCTTGAGCCTGTGGTATCCAGGCCACTGTCACCCGTATAACAGGATGCAGACGTGAATATGGATAGGCACAGACAGGCCCGGCTGAGGCTCTCAAGAAATTACAGTATAAAAGAAATTAGTCAAACACACACAAAATGCCGGGGGAACTCAGTAGGCCAGACTGTATTAATGGAGAGGAGTAAGTTGATGTTTCAGGCTGAGACCCTTCAGCAGGACTGAAGCCAGAGGGGAAGGAGCACAAGGTGATAGGTGAAGCCAGGTGAAGGGGAAGGTGGATGGGTGGGAAAGGAATGAAGTAAGAGGCTGAGAGATGATCGGTGGAGGAGAAGAAGGGCTGAGGGAAAAGGAATCTGATGGTAGTGGATAGTGGGCCATGGGAGAAAGGGAAGGAGGAGGGGAACCAGAGGGAGGTTATGGGCAGGGCGAGGAGAGAAGGGATGAGAGGGGAACCAGAATGGAAAGAGAGAGAAGCGGGAGTGGGGAAGAAATTACCAGCATCTTACCTCTTCCGCTTATCACCTTACTTCATCCACCTCCCCGCTGGGTGTATTTAAAGCAGAGATTGGTAGGGTCTTGTTTGGTTCTGGGGTTACTGGTTATCGGGAGATGGCCAGAGAATAGGGTTGCGAAAAATCAACCATAATTGAATGGCGGACAACACTCAGTGGGCCCAATGGCCTAATTCTGCTGCTATGTCTTATGCTCCTGCGGGTGGTCAAATAACCTGATGGAGCCCCTGATGAGGGATCGATCTGAGACATCAACAATTCCTTCACCATGGCAGAAGCTCGCTCCAGATCCTAGCGTCTGCAGTCTCCGGTGTGTCCAGTGGGTGGCGCCTGAAACCCACTGTCTGTAAATGTGTAATTTGTGTAGCTGCCACTAGGTGGCAGGACAAGCACACTCTCAAGTTTCAGCGTCAAAGATAATACTCGTACTTCACATTTTGTCAGAGAGAGAGAGAGATGGAGAGAGGAATAGAGAAAGAGGAAAGACAGCGAAATGACCTCCTGTCTAGCATTCCCCAGATGGGGCGTTTCACTGTTAGCGCCTGCAGGTACACCTTGTCCGGGGAGTTAAATGCCGCTTCAGTCTGCACGGTTCACGCTGTGTGTCTGGACAGATTTACCAGCACCAGACACAATCCCAGGCACATCGTCAGGGACAAAAGCTGTTCCTGAAATATCTTCATAGTGCAGCAAATAAACAAGTTTGAAACAGACAAAAAAAAAAGCTGGAAAGCACAGTTTTAAGGTGCTTGGAAATAGGTACCAAGGGTGTGTCAGGGGTAATTTTTTCACACGGAGTGGACTGCACTGCCGGCAACGGTGGTAGAAGCAGATACACTAGGGTTTTTTAAGAGCCTCTTAGATGGGTACATGGAGCTTAGAAATATAGAGGGCTCTGCGCTGGGACACTTTTAGAGTAGGTTACATGGTCAGCACAGCATTATGGGCTGAAGGGCCTGGAATGTGCTTTAAATTTCAATGTATTCACACTGGAATGTAGAAAGCTGGGGGGGGGTGATATTATAGAATATGAAATTCTGTCTGGCATAGATAGAGTAGAGAGAGTCTTTTTCTACCATCAGGTAGGAGGTACAAGAGGGGACAACCCACACTCAATGTTTTAGGAACAGCTTCTTCCATCAGATTCCTGAACAGACCATGAACCCCTGAACTCTGCCTCACTTGTGGTTCTTTGTTGCACAACCTGTCTATTTTGTTTAATATATTTCTCATTGTGACTCATGGCAGGTTTTTAATACAGTGCACCTGTGTGATCTCCTGCTGCCGTAGCACATCCACTTCACAGTTTGAGATGTTGTGCGTTCAGCGATGCTCTTCTTCACACCAGTATTGTAACACGTGGTTCTACAGTTTCTGTTGCCCTCCTGTCGGATTGAACCAGTCTGGCCATTCTCCTCTGAACTCTCTCACTAACAGGTTGTTTTTACCCACAGAACTGCCTCTCATTGGATGTTTTTTTTTGTTTCTTGCTCCATTCCCTGTAACGCTGTGCGTGAAAATTCCCCAGAGGTCAGCAGATTCCAAGATACTCAAACCTCCCCATCTGGCACCAACAACCATTCCACAGTCCAAGTCACTTAGATCACATTTATTCCCCATTCTGACGTTTGGCCTGAACAATAACTGAACCTTTTGACCATGCCTGCTTGCTTTTATGCACCGAGTTGCTGCCACATGATTGGCTGATGAGCTATTTGCATTAACGAGCTGGTGTACTAATAAAGCAACTTCTGGGTGTACATTACTCTGTATTCTGCAACAAAACAGCAAATTACTCTACGGAGTAATACATTACTCTGTATGCTGCAGCAAAACAGCTAATTACTCTAATTACGGAGTAATACATTACTCTGTACTGCTGCAAAACTGCAAATTACTCTAATTACAGAGTAATACATTACTCTACTGCTGCAAAACAGCAAATTACTCTAATTACGGAGTAATACATTACTCTGTACTGCTGCAAAACTGCAAATTACTCTAATTACAGAGTAATACATTACTCTACTGCTGCAAAACAGCAAATTACTCTAATTACGGAGTAATACATTACTCTACTGCTGCAAAACAGCAAATTACTCTAATTACAGAGTAATACATTACTCTGTACTGCTGCAAAACAGCAAGTTTCACGACGTGTGTCAGAGATGTTAAACCTGACTCTGTGTCACTCTGTATCAAAAAGCAAATCTCTGCCTCCATCTCAGATATAATGTAGAAACTCACTTCAGCATCTGTACAGTGTGTATTATCAAAATGCCCTATAAATATATTGATTTTGAGAGCACAGCAGACATTTGATTTCCAGCGTAAGTGCACTTTAACTTGGCATTGATTCAACTCCCTCCGAATTAACAAGACGTATCCCTAATGTTCATTCTTGCTGACCATTCCAGTGAAGCTGACACATTATCACATCGATACCTAGCGAGCTTATTAGGCGCGTGTCAGTTACACTGCAGGCTTTCCGGGGCACAGCCGAGCCCCCATGACTCACGGCAATTATAAGAGAGAGAGAGAGAAGCAAGAGTGAAGCTTACGTTAAAAACAAAATCCTGGGAAATGTGACACCTTTCTGGATCCGTGCAAAATTGGATCTGCCACAGATTCTAAATCTGGCGTCTCGGGGGAGGTGGCTGCGGAGCGCCGCGACCTTCAGATGCCGAAGCCGGCAGAGGGCCTCTGGACCGCCGCCTCGCTACTTCTGCTGGCTCCCCGTAAACATTAAAGCAGACCGGCGTGCGGAGATCAGCGGGGTGGGCCGGCAGGAGGAAGGCGAGGCAGCTCACCTTCCCGGGGTAAAATGGATTGAGAGGCTGCTCGATGAAAAAGCACAAGAAGAAACAGAAAGTTCGGGAAAGTCCCAGCGGGCTGGACGGCATCTGTGGAGGGGTGACCTTCCAGTGGATTGAGAGAGAGTGGTGCCGGTTACCGTCCAGACGGAGAGGAGCTGGGTGAGGGATGTATAGAACAAATGTCTCTATCATCTTCCCTCTTCCTTTCCGGTCCCGATGAAGGGCCTCGGCCCGAAACGTCAACTACTCATTGCCCTCCATTGGTGCCGCCTGACCCGCTGAGTCGCCTGGGACCGAGTCACTGGAATTCAGAAGGATGAGAGGAGATCTTATCGAAACGTATAAAATTATGAAAGGGGTAGATAAGATAGAGGCAGGAAAGTTGATTCCATCGATAGGTGAGACTAGAACTAGGGGGGCATCGCCTCGAGATTCTGGGGGGTAGATTTAGGACTGAGATGACCAGGAGCTGTAGAAAATGGTGGACAAACGCAGTAGGTCAGATAGCAATGTGGAAGGAGAAACAATTTACAGGTCTGGTCCCAGGCCCCCGAGAGATAGAAATGGGTTGGCATAGGGGGCAAAGAGGGTGGGAGAGCGTGAATATATCTTTCCAGCCCCTGTAGTGGTTCTGACCTTTGGCCTTTGGGGGAGGGGGACGGAGGGGCGATGGTTCAAGTTTGCAAAGGTTGTGCTGCTGGACATCAGCCCAAACACTCTGGCTCCGCTGTTAACACAGAACACAGACCATTACAGCACAGGGCAGGCCCTTTGGCCCACAGTGTTGTGCTGGCATTTCAACCTACTCCAAGGTCAATCTAACCTTTCCCTCCCACATACACCCCCATTGTTCTATCGTCCATGTGCCTATCTGAGAGAGTCTTAAATGTCCCTAATGTATCTGCTTCTAGCACCACCTTTGGCAGGGTGTGTGATGCGCCCACCACTCCCTGTGTAAAAACAACTACAGTACCTATAACATCCCCCTATACGTTTCTCCAATACCCCTGCTATTGACCATTTCCATTCTACCTCAAAATGCAGTATCCCACGTTACCATTTTAAAAAGATGCTCACACTGCTCAGAGTGGGTGCCTGACACCCTGGAGACTAATTCCACACTGTCTGCTCCTTGGTCTTCAGTGAAGTGTCTCAGCCTGAAAGTATTTTCCACTGCACAGGTCCTGCCTGAGTTCTTCCAGCAAGTTCAAGTGCATTGTCATTCAACTGTACACATATGTACTTCCAAATGACCAATGACACAGTACACATAACTCACACATAAAGTGATATTACCACAAATTTATTAACAAATCATAAGGTGCATTTTGTCTGTGCGTTACCCTGAACTTTCAGCATACATAGGATCACTTGTCTTTCCTCTTTCTTAAGCCCATCACCCCTACTGGGCCATAGACCGCAGACAGCAGCCCCCTGTCCTGGGCCAGTCTCTCACGGTGACCTCAGATTAGCCCACCTTCGAAGGTCCTTCCTCTGCCGGGGCTGAGTTCTAGGAAGCTTCCATTGGTGTTTCTGCAGCCCTGGGAATTTACAGGATGGAGTTGCTAGCTCGTCCCCAACCTTCTCATTTTGCAGCCATGCTTGGGACTGTCCAGGGGTTACTTCAAAACAGGCCCAATCCTGAAAACGTAGCAGAAAACGCCTGAGTGTATGGATGAGGCATTATCTCCTTATGTCCCAGTTCTCCGAGAATCAGAATCAGGTTTATTATCACTGACATACTCTATGTCATGCAATTTGATGTTTTGCAGCAACCGTACAGTGCAATACATGAAACTTGTTCTAAATTGCAATAAGAATTTATAATAAATAAATCAATTAATCAATCAATCAATAAATAGTGCGAAAAGAGAGTGAAAAGTTGAGATAGTGTTCGTGGACCATCCATAAATCTGATGGTGGGGAGGAAGAAACTTCTTATAGCATCGATTGTGGGTCTTGAGGCTCCTGTAACTCGTTCCTGATGGTAGTAATGAGAAGAGGGCATGTCCTGGGTGGTGAGAGTCCTTAATGATGGATGCTTTTTGAGGGTACTGCTCCTTGAACATGTCCTCAATGGTGGGGAGGTTAGTGCTCATGACAGAACTGGTAGGATCTACAGCCACAGCTTTAGGTTTGGTTTTCCCAAACCAAAGACCACGGATAAACCAGGAGGTTCATGTTCTGCTGAGGGCTAGATCTGTGGCATTTAAGTCTGGTGGCCCAGGTCTGTATAAGCAAGCCAGGTTTGACTTGTGGAGGTCTATTTCAAGAGCCAAGAAACAAGGGAGGTTAGAGGCAACATCAGATACATGCCAACTCTGGCAGGGTTCGCAGGCCATTCCTTCCTACAAAGCAAAACCCAACATCAAGAATACTTCACTGCCAGACAGGCTCACTGCTTTTACCCCACTTTGAAAGGGAGAGTAAAATCACAGCTATGAGGATCCCTGCAGCACCTGTGATCTCTGCGTTACAGGCCGATGTCACGCTGTCTTTCAAAAGGCAGGGCCTGATGGGGTATCTGGTAAAGGTTCTGAAAACCTGTGCCAACCAACTGGCAGGAGTATTCAAAGACATTTTCAATCTCTCACTGCTACAGTCAGAAGTTCCCACCTGCTTCAAAAGGGCAACAATTAAACCAGTGCCCAAGAAGAACAGGGTGAGCTGCCTTAACAACTACTGTCCGGTAGCACTCACATCTACATTTATTAAATATTTTCAGAGCTTGGTCATGGCTGGAATCAACAACTGCCTCAGCAAGGATCTGGACCCACTGCAATTTGCCTATCGCCACAATAGGTCTACGGCAAACACGATCTCAATGGCTCTCCGATGAGGCCTTGAATCACTTGGGCAATGTGATTATCTATGTCAGGATTCTGTTTATTGACTGTAGCTCAGCATTTAACACCATCATTCCTACAGTCCTGATCGAAAAGCTACAGAACCTGGCCCTCTGTGCCTCCCTCTGCAATTGGATCCTCGACTTCCTAACTGGAAGACCTCAACCCGCCCGGATTGGTGATAACATCTCCTCCTCACTGAGAATCAACACCTCAGGTGTGTGTGCTTAGCCCACTGCTCTACTCTCTCTACACCCATGACGGTGTGGCTAGGCATAGCTCAAATGCCATCTATAAAATTGCTGATGATACAACCGTCATTGGCAGAATTTTAGATGCTGATGAAAGGGCGTATTGGAAGCCAGTATACCAGGTAGTTGAGTTGCAGCAACAACCTTGCTGGAAGGGTAAAACAAGGGAACACACACCAGTCCTCATAGAGGGATCAGCGGTGGAGAGAGTGAGCAATTTCAAGTTCCTGGGTGTCAGTATCTCTGAGTATCTAACCTGGATGTAACATATTGATGCAGCTATAAAGAAGAAAAGACATTGGCTATATTTCATTGGCAGTTTGAAGAGGCTTGGTTTGTCTACTAAAACACTCAAAAATGTCTGCAATGTACTGTGGAGAGCATTCTGAGTGGCTGCATAACCGTCCAGCGTGTGGGTGGGGGCTACTGCACAAGATCAAAGTAAGCTGCAGAAACTTTTAAAATTAGTCAGCTCCATCATGAGTACCACCTTCTTCAAGGAGCGGTGCCTGAGGAAAGCAGCATCCATCGTTCAGGATCCCCACCACCCAGCACATGCCCTCTTCTCACTGTTACCATCAGGAAGGAGGTACAGAAACTTGAAGGCACACACTCAGCGATTCAGAAACAGCTCCTTCCCCTCTGTCACCTGATTTCTAAATGGGCATCCAACCACCTCACTACTTTTTATTTCTGTTTTTTTGCACGACTTATTTTAACTTAACTATTTAATAGACATATATATATATATATATACTTAATGTAACTCGGTTGTTTTTTCTCCATACTTATTTATCATGTATCTCAGTGCACAGCTGCTGTGAACACATTTCACAACATATTAAACCTGATATTAAACCTGCCTCAGATTCTGCACTTTTTTCCAATCCCGTGCATTGGTGGCTTCATACCAGGAGGTGATGTGACCTGGCAGAAGACTCCCCGCCATACATCTGTAGAAGTTTTCTGACATCTTTGGTGACTCGCCAGGTCTCCTCAAACTCCTACTGAAATATAGCCGCTGTCGTGCCTTCTTTCTAAATGCATCAATGTGTTGGGCCCAGGATAGAACTTCACAGATGTTGACACCAGAAACCAGTCACACTTTCTACCACTGACCCCTTGATGAGGATTGGCGTGTGTTCTCCTGACTTACTCTTCCTGAAGTCCACAATCAATTCCTTGGTCTTACTGACGTTGAGTGCGAGGCCGTTGTTGCGACGCCACTCGACCAGTTGGTCCCCTCCTGTGCGTCTCCTCGTTACCATCTGATAATCTGTCACCAGTAGCTGAGTCAGCAGCGAATTTATAGATGGTGCTTGCACTGTTCCCAGCCGCAGGTCATGACCGTAACAGAAAATGCTTGAGGTAGCGGATGGAGCATTCCTCCAATCCTCCACCACGAGTTACGGTCTGAGTGATCGGAGATCGGTGTGCTGGGTTCTTGTTTGCCTTTCAACAGCTGAGCAGCCGATAGTCTGAGCTGCGTCATTAGCAAACGTCCACCCAGGGCCCCTCCCCAGCAGGTGCCGTTTATAAAGCTGCCACTGAGTGTCATTTTAGCAGGACCCCACGCCCTGCATTGTAAAAACTCTGACGGATTTCATGGATGGGAAATGCCACGAATGGACACAGAAAGACCCTCACGGAGCTAAAAGAATTTTTACACTGCAGGGTGTGAGGCCCTGCCAAAAAGACACACACGTACACTCAAAGGCCACCTCATTAGGTACATCTGCTCGAAAGTTCAAATATCTAATCAGCCAAACATACGAGGGGTGGTTGACAAGTTCGTGGCCTAAGGTAGAAGGAGTCAATTTTAGAAAACCTGGCACATTTATTTCTCAACATAGTCCCCTCCTACATTTACACACTTAGTCCAGCGGTCGTGGAGCATACGGATCTTGGACCTCCAGAAAGTGTCCACAGATCAACGATTGATAAGTTTGTGGCCTGATGGTAGAAGGAGATGAGTTATACAGCTCTCGTTACATGCACATGCAGGTCAACTCTTTGAGTGATTATGCAGAAAGTTTGAAGTTAATAACTCATCTCCTTCTACCCTAGGTCACGAACTTAGCAATCACCCCTGATGCGTTATAATGCTGGACTACGTTGAAAAATAAATGTGCTAGGTTTTCTAAAATTGACTCCTTCTACCTTGGGCCACGAACTTATCAATCACCCCTCGTATGGCAGCAACTCAATGCATAAAAGCATGCAGACATGGTCGAGAGGTCCAGTTGTTGTTCAGACCAATTGTGAGAATGCAATCTAAGTGACCTTGGCTGTGGAATGATTGTTGGTGCCAGACGGGGTGGTTTGAGTATCTCAGAAACTGCCGATCTCCTGGGATTTTCACCCACAACAGTCTCTCAAGTTTACAGAGGATGATGTGAAAACCAAACAAAATCCAGTGAGCGGTGGTTCTGTGTATTGAAACACGGAGGAACAGGCTGGTTCAGGCTGACAAGAAAGTGACAGGAATTCAGGTAACCACGCTTTACACAGTGCTGTGCAGACGAGCATCTCTGAACACGCAACACATCGATCCTTGTAGTGGCTTGGCTACAGCAGCAGAAGGCCAAGAAGATACACTCATTAGCCGCCTTATCACCTACAGAGATACCTAATAAAGTGGCCACTGAGTGCAAATAGAAACCACGTCTGCCCACCCATCTGTTTCTCTCTGTGTCTATTCCACCAATTTTTTTATGCATTGTGCTAAACCGCTACCCCAAAATGACAAAGTTCAAGTTCAAGTTTATTGTCATCTGACTGTGCATATGTACAACCAAATGGATCAACATTCCTGCAGTCCATGGAGCACCCAGTATACATATATCACACACAACATATAAAACAAAATATTATCACAAATAAGTTAATAAAACACGTTCAAATTATGACTGTTGTAACTATATGTTAACTATAACTATATGTAACTATGTGGTTTTGTGTAGGTCTTGTAGCTTTAGTTTTTGGTTTGTTGGGTGGTAGAGTTGATCTCCTGACTTGGTGTATCTGGGTAGTCTTGTTTTGTCTGGTGGATTTGGAGCTCTTTTCTGGGAAACGCGATAAGATGGTAGTGCGATATTAATACTCAACAGCCTTTCCGGACTCTGGATTTGGGGATTGCCAAACGTTATGTGGATTTTCTGGTGTAGTCTGTTTTGTCGTGTGCTTTTGTGATATCATTCTGGAGGAATGTTGTTTCATTTTTTAACTGCATTGCATTTGTGGCTTCTAAATGACAATAAACTGAAATTCAATTCAATTCAAATTCAGTTCATATTGTTTTTTATTATTGTCATTCTAAATGACAATAAACTGAATCTTGTATCTTGTATCTTGTAAAATGCACGTGAAGTGAGCAGTACAGGTAAAGAGTAAACAGCTCGCTGTCCTAGTGACGAGACCGCGGGGATCTCTGATGATGGACCCTGCTTTCCTATGACAGTGTTTCATGTAGATGTGCTCAATGGTTGGGAGCTTTACGTGTGATGTACTGGGCTGAATCCACTACTTTTTGTTGGATTTTCCATTCAAGGGCATTGGTGTTCAAGGGCAGGGTGTGATACAGCCAGTCAATATATACCATTCATGACACATCTATAGAAGTTTGTCAAAGTTTCAAATGTCATGCCAAATCTTCACAAACTCCTGAGGGATTAGAGGCACTGCTGTGTATGTTTCGCAGTTGCACTTGCGTGCTGGGTCCAGGACCGGTCCTCTAAAATATGGCAGGAATTTAAAGACGCTAATCCTCTCCACCTCTGATCCACCAATGAGGACTGGCTCATAGACCTCTGGTTTCCCTCTCCTGAAGTCTACAATCAGTTCCTTGGCTTTGTTGACATTGAGTGAGAGGTTGTTGTATGACACCACTCAGCCAGATTTTCATCCCCCTTCCTGTACGCTGATTCATCTCTGCTTTTGTGTCAATAGTATCATCAGTAAACTTGAATGTGGCACTGGAGCTGTGCTTAGCCACACAGTCATGGGTGTAAAGTGAGTTAGAGTAGGGGCTAAGCACACATCCGTGTGGTGCTCCTGTGCCGATGGAGATCGTGATTGGGAAAAGGGGAAGGGAGAGGGGAGGGAGTGGGAAGCACCAGAGAGACATTCTGTAATGATCAATAAACCAATTGTTTGGAATGAAATGACCTTGCCTGCAAGCCTTTCATTTCTGGAATAATTCTTGTGGGCCTCCTCTGGACCCTCTCCAGGGACAACAAACAATGCTTCAAATTCCTCCAAATGTGATCTGACCCATGCCTTATAAATCCTCAGCATTACAACCTTGATTTTATGTTCCCGTCCTCTCAGAATTGATGCTAATATTAGGCAGAGCACCGCGATATCAGACTGTTCTCCAAAATGTGCTTGTGATATCTTTTATTTAGAGTGAGCAGACAGAACATCGATCCTACATTTTATTGCAAAGACAGAGGCAAAGGCATGAAGTAAATATCAGAGGGGCTGTGATAAAGGCACACTACTTCACAGCTGCCCATGCTACTTTGCCAAATGCGTAGATTCGATGACAAAGATCTGGAGTGGGAATTAAAACTCTCTTTATCTTTAGCCGAAGAAAGTCAGTGTAAGCAGAAAGTGATTTTGTCTCAGTGCTTTTGGGAGATCAAAGTTGGGTCTCAGCTCCCCTCTGGTGCAGTTATGCTTAATTAACTTTGCTACACCATTCTGGTATGAATGGTAAGTGTAATAACCAGTGTGAAAAATCTATTTAAACGTGTCTGGTGAGAGTAACTGACATGACACCCCTGGGAAATGGGAAGTCATTCCTGCTGTGAAATATAAATAAGCATTTTGCGCTTTGCCAGGTAGATTCAGTCCAATAGAGATACCGTGGAGCTGTGAATCTGTTACCGTTATGTTGGAGAGTGAGAATGCTAATTTTAGAACCCAGGACAATGCTCTCGTCATCATCTAGGTTTGTCAATGTTACCAAAAGTGTGAATCCAATCCACACAGTGGTAAAACAAAGGAAACTCCGTTCAGATTACTAAGAGTGTGGATTTAGGCTACAGAGAGATTGATTTGTACACTCGATGGAAATCCAAGAAAAGGCTTGGGTATTGCAACGGGGACATGGAAGGGAAAAGCCCCCCTTCCAAGCAGGCTGATCCTCATGATGTTTCGCTCTTGTCCCGTTGTTCCGCTGAATAATTCTGCCTGCATTACCATGAACTGATTACCCTGGGGTTGGAGGACCGTCTGCGTGGCGAGGTGGATGGCTGGGCGAAAAGGGTGTTTGTTTTGCTGTTGCTGTTTTAATGCCTGTTGTGCTCTCTGTTGTTCTGTTGAACGTAGTGGGCAAGCTATGTTGGCACTGGAATGTGTAGCAACAGTTACGGGCTTTCCCCAGCTCACCTTTGTGTTGAGATAGTTGTTTAGGCAAATGATGCATTTCACTGTATGTTTCATAGTAGATAGAACCATAGAACCATAGAACACTACGGCACAGTACAGGCCCTTCAGCCCTCCATGTTGTGCCAACCCATATAATCCTTAAAAAAAAAGTACTAAACCCACACTACCCTATAACCCTCCATTTTTCTTTCATCCATGTGCCTGTCCAAGAGTCTCTTAAATACCCCTAATGTTTTAGCCTCCACCACCATCCCTGGCAAGTCATTCCAGGCACTCACAACCCTCTGTGTAAAAAACCTACCCCTGATGTCTCCCCTAAACTTCCCTCCCTTAATTTTGTATATATGCCCTCTGGTGTTTGCTATTGGTGCCCTGGGAAACAGGTACTGACTATCCACCCTATCTATGCCTCTCATAATCTTGTAGACCTCTATCAAGTCCCCTCTCAATCTTCTATGCTCCAAAGAGAAAAGTCCCAGCTCTGCTAACCTTGCTTCACATGTGATAAATAAATGGATCTGGATCTGAATCTGAATCCAAATCTGGATCTGAAACTAAATCTGGATCCGAATCAAGACCTAAATCCGAATCGGATTCAAAATCTGGAACTAAATCTAGATTTAAATAGAAATCTGGATCTGGGTCTGAATGTGGTTCTGAATCTGAACCTGAGCAACGGGCAATGTTTGGTGCTTCATTGGCCACGGTTCCCCGGCCACAGCCTGCGACTGGACACTGGATACTGGACTGAAATGCAGGGCTGATACGGTGGAAGTCACAGTGATCAGCAGTTTGGTCTCCTGAACAGAGCCTGTGTTAACCCAATCCATCTACTGGAGTCAGTTTGCATATACATTCCAAACGACAGCATTATCTAGGTGAGCACGAGTTTCTCAGTAAAATCATTCGTTGGTTTCTAGTATGGTAAGTTGGCCTCACAATCTACCTCCTTATGATCTTGCACCGTACTGTCTTCCTGCACTGCACTTTCTCTGTATTGATAGTTTTACCTTGTTCTACCTCAATGCACCGTGTAATTGGTTTGATCTGTGTGAACAAGTCTGCAAGGCAAGCTTTTGACTGTACCTCGGTGCACATGACACCAATAAAACCAATTCCAATTGCAACATTTGTCTTGGCAATCTTTCATTGATTCTGTCGTGTTTCTTTCTACTTGCTGTGAGTGCCCGCAAGAAAATGAATCTCAGGGTGACATTTATGTACTTCAATAATAAAATCACTTTCAACATGAATAACCCTCTGAGGCAGAGAGTTACTGAGGTCAAATAACATCTGGGGTTGTTAGTTACGTTAATGATTTGGATGGAAATACACAAGTCTTGATACAGAGGACATGAGATTAAGAGGCGTTGATAGTGAAGAGGGTTATCATAGATTACAGGGGGATCTTGATCAGTTACAAGTGGGCTGAGGATTGGCAAATCAATATCAATATAGATAAGTGGGATGAGATGCAGTTTGGAAAGTCGAAGAATCTATGAATGGTAGGGCAGTGGGGAGTGTAATGAAACAGATGGGATTGGTGCCCCCACCCTAAGAGTATAGTTCATTGAAAGATTCAAGATTGTTTAATGTCATATGCACTAAAAAGAGCAAAATAATTATTACTCTGGCTCTGATGCAGTACAAAATACACAATAAGATAACTCACAGAATAATCATAAAACACGAAATACACTGCAATTTAGAAGGATGAGAGGGGATCTGATTGAAACATATAAGATTATTAAGGGATTGGACATGCTAGAGGCAGGAAGCATGTTCCCAATGTTGGGGGAGTCCAGAACCAGAGGCCACAGTTTAAGAATAAGGGGTAGGCCATTTAGAACAGAGTTGAGGAAAAAAAATTTCACCCAGAGAGTTGTGGATCTATGAAATGCTCTGCCTCAGAAGGCAGTGGAGGCCAATTCTCTGGATGCTTTCAAGAGAGAGTTAGATAGAGCTCTTAAAGATAGCGGAGTCAAGGGATATGGGGAGAAGGCAGGAACGGGGCACTGATTGTGGATGATCGGCCATGATCACAGTGAATGGAGGTGCTGGCTCAAAGGGCCGAATGGGCTACTCCTGCACCTTTTGTCTATTGTCTATTAAAATATAAATGCATAAGGTAGCTTATATATATAGATTGATCATACGTCCATAAAGTGATGCTAGGCACAGGAGGTCTGCACATAAGGTGACTGATAGGAAATGATAAAGCAATGGTGGAGGGGTGGGTTAGTGGGTGGAGGTGTTGATCAGCCTTACTGCTTGGGGAAAGTAACTGTTTTTGAATTAAGTAGTCCTAGCGCGGGTGTAACGTAGCTTCCTCCAGCGGGGTAAAGAATACATGAGCAGTGTGGATGGGATTGTTCATGACATTACTGACCTTGATGTCCTTGCTGGCCGGTAGACTGGTGCTGGTGATGCATTGGGCGGTTTTGACTACCCGTTACAGAGCCTTCCTGTCCGCCGCAGTGCAGCTCCTGAACCATGCAGTGAGGTAGTTTGCTAGGATGCTCTCTACTATGCATCTGTAGAATGACGTGAGGATGGGTGTGCATATTTCAGCTTCTCTTCAGCCTCCTCAGAAAGTAGAGGCATTGGTGAGCTTTCCTGATTGGGGAGAATGTGTTCCAGGATCATGAGAGGCTGTGTGTGACGTGCACTCCCAGCAGTTTGAAATGGCTCGCAATATAAAGAGGGGTGTGTCTGGAGCGATTCATCTGAAGTCAGCGACCATCCCCTTTATCTTGTTGACATTGAGGAAGAAGTCATTTGCCTGGCAGGAGGCCCCGGGCTCCTCCGCCTCTCAGCCTCCTCTCTCAAGGCCGTCTCATCATTGTTGGTGATGAGCCCCACCGCTCGGCAAACTTGACGACTTGATTACTCGGGTGTTTGGCTGTGCAGTCGTGTGTGAGCAGAGTGTACAGCGATGGGCTCAGCACCCGGCCCTCGGGGACACCCGTGTCGAGGGTGATGAGGAGGGAGGTGCGGCTGTGCTTCCTGACTATCTTGGTTAGGAAGTCCATCACTCAGTTGCACAGTGGTGTATTTAGACCGAGGAGTAGGAGTCTGTTCAACAAGATCCATAGATTAATAGTGTTGAACGCTGCTTTTACAGACAGTGGCCACCCACCTAGGGAAGGAGGTACATTTTGTGGCCAGCACTGTGTTGCATGCCTTGAAGCATACAAAAAAGTTGCTTAGAATGTCAGGGAGGGAGGCTAGGAGCTGGGACATAATGGAGCAGTTGTGCAAGTGAATAGAGAGGCACCACTGAGAGTACGGTATACAGTTTCGGTCACCCTGTTATAGGAAAGATGGTTAAACTGGGTTAATGAGTTCTGGGCGTGCTGTACTGGTGCCAGAAGTGTAGAGGGTCTTGCTCAAGTCCTCGCTGATTTGACGTAAATGTCACATTTCGCTGTGTGTTTTGATGTACATGTAACACATGTCTTCCAATTGACAACTCATCAGTCTCATGAACTTTGACCTTTTCCTATGAGTCCATCAATGTTACCCATCAATCTTACCAATCATACCCTTTACATTCTCTCCAACTAATTTATAAACAACAATGGTCACTGTTGGTATACCACTTGTTACAGACTTCCAGTCACAGAAATACACTCTTCCTCTCGTCCAGCCAATTTTGGATCCACTTTACCCACACATCTCAGATCTTCTGGACTAGTACTCCATGCAGGACATTGTCAAAAACTTCACCAAAGTTTACGTAAACCATATCTAGCACTCTGACCTCACCAATTTTATGCATTACTTACTCAAAATATGGCAGGAACAGTGGGATATATATCAGCTGGAGATTTGGGTGGAGAAATAGCAGATGGACAATTTACAATGATCAGTTAACTTACCAATCAGTATGTCTTTGGACTGTGAGAGGAAACTAGAGCACCAGGAGGAAACCCACATGGTCATGGGGACAACGTACAAACTCCTTACAGGCAGGGGTGGGGAGTGAACCCATGTTGCCTGTACTGTAAAACGTTGTGCTGATAACTACACAACCATGCTGCCCTGAGATTTACTGCTGAGATTTCACTGGATTTATAGTATCAAACAGCTCATCAATCTTTCTGCCATGTACTTATCTATAGTGACTTGGACACATGATGAAGGATATCTGTGGATGTCAGGACATCCGAGTAGATGGGTCAGATGTACATGTGAGCGGGAGGCATGAAGTTCAAATCTAGATATCAGGATCCTGTCTGAGGGTCAATAACAAAGGTCAAAGCCTGAAGGTCGATCAGATGTCAAAAGTCAAAGCCCGATGGCTGGAGACTGGAGATTGGGAGGCCCAGAGGCCTGTCCTGGATTTGGAGGACTGTCTGTGTGTGTGGATGGGTGGGAAAGAGGAAGGAGGCTTGTTTTGCCGTTGTTGTTTTAATGCTTGCTCTTTTCTGTGTTGTTTCGCTGAGCATTGTGGACAAGCCATGTTGGCGCCAGAATGTACAGTGGCACTTGCATCTTTGGGTCGTGTTGGCTGTTAACACAAATGATGCATTTCATGTATGTTTCAATGTATGTGTGATAAATGAATGAATCTGAATCTGTATATACAGTATGTCCATAATTTTATTTCTATCTAGCTTATTAGGTATCTTCCTATCTCTTTTGATTATGGATCTGCCATAATCAAATGGCACAGCAGTCTCGATGGCTGAATAACCTAATTCTGCTCCTATGTCTTATGGTCTTATGGTCTTATCATTCTCTCTAGCTATTCCTGGACAAGATAATATGCAGTAAATACATTTGCAGAAAGTATAGAAAGATCTTAGTCAATGCTCTAAAAGTACTTTCTTTCAATAATTTATTTATGGAATTTGTAGCTATGAATGTTTTTAGATGGTTATATTTGGCCAATGATAAGGGACTTCTGGTTACCCATAGTTACTGCACGAGCAGATTTTGCTATCAATGCAAATTTATTATGTATTTTAATATTTTTCTGATGAGACAGCCAGAAGATCAACAATTAAACTTCCCTAGTACTAAATGTACAAAACAAGCGAATAAGATATTTCCATGAACCTCCTTTTCCAGACTTTTCACATATTATAAAACATTTCAGAAAGCAAAATTAAAAGATTCAGAGAAGCAGTATATCACTGTGGGGTTCTGGGGATAAAAAATTGAGGGCTATGTGGGAGGAAATAGTTAGATGATTTAGAGTAGGTTAAAAAGTCAGCACAACATTGTCTGCCATATGGCCTGCTCTGAGATACACTTCTATATTCTATGTTCTAATAAAATATCTCCTGGGAATTTTTGAGAAGCTGAAGGAACAGAGAGACTTGACTGGAAGAATGAAAGTTGTGTATTTACTTAGCACCTATTTTTCATCTCATCTCTGATGCTGGCCTTTTATTCCAAGCCGGACTGAAAATCAGAATCATATTTATTATCAGTGTCCTAGATAACGTGAAATCCATGGTTTCACAGCAGCAGTAAGATCAAATAGATAAAAATTACTGTAATTTCATTAATAAATATATAGCACAGAAAAAAGAATAATGAGGTATTGTTCATGGGTTCAGAAATCTGATGGGGAAAAAGCTTCCCTGAATCATTGATTGTGGGTCTTCAAGATTCTGTACCTCCTCCCTGATGGTAATAATGAGAAGAGGATCCTCAGGTGCTGGAATCCACTTTTCTGAGGCAAAGTCTTGTGGAGATGCTCCTGATAATGGGAAGGGGTTGTGCCCATGATGAAGCTGACTTGGTCTACAACCCTCTGCGGCCTCTTGCAATCCCATGCATTGGAGGCTCTGTAGTAAGTTATGATACAATCAGTCAGAATGCTCTCCACAACACATCAAAAGGAGATTATTAGAAATTGGCTCAGCTTGAATTCCACTCTGGGTGTTTAACTGTACAAAGTCCATACACTGTAAAGCCCATCCATTTCTGTTTCTCAGTCTATCCTTCTGGTCTTGTCCCGAACCTGAGCTTGTCCAGATTCCGTTTAAGTACTGTACATCCATGAAATTAACTTGAATGCTCCATGAGGGGTACGCTGTATAAAGGAGTTTCATCTGAATTCTTCTTGGATTATTATAGTCTCGTGTTTCAGATTCCCTGACACGTTCTCTCTGCATAGGTTATATAGATAGATGCATTGTTTTGCACAATCAGCTTTCATTGTGTGACCATATGTTCCCAGCAGTTAAGATGTTCAAATCTCGTACGGTTACCATAGCATCCACGATGGAAACCAAGAATGATTGGCTTCAATCCAGTCAGATAGCGCTGATTGACAGGGCGAGGAGCCAATGACGAACTGGGTTGGCTTATTAAATCAATGCAGGAAGCGATTGGCAAACGCTGTGAAGTTTGCAGCGGACCCAATGATGGGGTGGCGCACTGGCTGGCGCCGGGAAAGTTTCAGGAGGAGAGTAGGAGGAGCCAGGAGGAAGCGTGAGCTGTCCGTGGTGCTGAGATGCGCAGTGGGAGCTGTCCACGAGCGCTGGTGCTGAAAGATCTGCTCATCAAACTTGGGCCATTTAGCTCATGAGTTGCTTCCTCAACTCTGATGAAACACTCGGTTGCAAAGGAATTCCCGCCCCCATAGCAAGGTTAATCCGTGAAATCATGGCCCAATTGAACTTGTCTTGAGCATATCTAATTTGCAGCAAGAGTAAAGATGAATTTATTTTACTATATGATCCACGGGTGCTTTATATTTCTATTGCCATAAACCAATTGGAATCCCAAGGACATTGAGAAGTTAAAAAAAGGTCACTTTAGTAAAGTTCTTGTAAAATTCTGAGCGGCCTTAGGCTCCGTGATGACTGTAACTGGAATTATTTAAGGCGATCTATTCATAATAATAAAATCACTTTGACGGTGGAAACATTTCTGGCGGAATTATGGAGATAAGGAAAGAACAACTGAAGAAATTGGCAGGAGATAGCTTGGGGCGCTTGCACAGGTGAGTGTTTTCTTGAAAAGTTGCAAATAATTGATAGGTGAAATTGTAGTATTGTTTTAAGGCTGTATTATATGTTGTGTTTTTTTCCTGCATGGTTTGGAGTCTGTGTGATATATCTTTTTTGCAGTTTCCGGATGAGGCGCTAATGCTTTCAATGTTAGATTTTCAGAGTATTATTTTTTTAATTAGTGTGTGTCTAGTGTGCTATAAACGATCTGAACGTGTTAGAAACATCTACACATACTCTTGGATTCTTCTGTCGATACCTTTCCATAATGTCTGCCCATTCTAACAACTCACTTTTAATTTTTTAAATTTATATTAATTCCGGTGTTTGCAAAGAAACAGACTTGATATGAAGAAGGAATGTTACTAGTTAATATTAACTGGGTGGGTTTACTGAAATGGGTTCTGTAAAACAGTATTCTGAATTCTTTTACGAAGATTGCATCTGAAGTGTCAATTGTTGTCTTCACTTTTCTTGTTTCATTAAATTATTCCACAGAGATTTGTTTTATGTTTTTGATATTCACTTCCATTACGACTGGCACAAATGCTGATTAATTCATCTCTGCCCTACTTCCTTGCCGGTTTATATTCCCTAATACACAACTATTTAAAGCGAATTTCTAACAACTGACGGGAATTTTACATTCAAAAGCTCCTTTTCTGGCGTGATTGGGTTCCATTCATTTGATCAACGATAAAAGATGTTTCCCCCTACACCTGCCAAGGGCACGGTTTTTTTTAACAAAGTCAAACGGGGCTTTGACTTTACAGGAAGGGAAAGTCTATGGTTCTAACTCTGAAATGCACATATTTTGGCAAATCCATCTATGTAATGAATCACCGAATCAGCCACTTTGTAATCATTTTGCAACAATTTAATATTGCCTCCTGGTTCCAGCGTTACCTCATTTAATCGAGCCTTGGTGTCTACCTACACATGGCCCTGGATTGTCTCTTCGTGAATCTTGGGTTAACATCGAAAGGTTAAAATAAAGAATCTTTTCTCTAGATTTGTGTGATTTACAGTAATTTAGATTAAGAACAAATTGACAGGTCGTTTCGTTGTTGAACTTCAAAATAAGAATTCTGCTCTGCGTCTTATCGTCTTATATTTATCTGCCAGATAGCTTCATTGTGTCCCGTTAATTGCAAGTTAACGTCTAACGCCGGTGGGGAAAAAATGCTGTTGGAAATGAACAAAGTCTTAAATAATTTCTTCTTTTGAATTCCTTCCCTTTAGTTTGGCTGAAGTGGGTCCCCGTAGCACAAAAATAAAATGATTTCCCCGTTGTGAGAGAGAAAAAAATGATCTCAGGCTGATAAATAATTTAAGCCAAGTGCATTCTGCCTCCCCCCCCCCCTTACTCTTACCACTTCCTACTGTACATTTAGACCATCTGCACTCACGAAACCATGGCAGATTTTAGTAGAATATCGAATTTAACCCTGCTCTGTGTAATCTGTGTGTATTAATGTTCTGTGGAATACAATAGACTTATGGTTCCAATCTCTTGGTTGAAAGGATGATTATTGGGATGATTTAACAAGCATAGCATCATTCTAATCCGACTGCGGGTTAGGTACTGCGTAGGGTGATTTTCGTTTTTATTTAAATGTATTTCTAGAAGTGAAGTTGGAAAGATTGAAGGGGGGATGGATCTTTTTTAATGACTCCTAATGGTTAGAGTAAAATTGCTTTCGGATTTAGTTTTAAACCGAGGGCGTGGCGATATTTATCGTCCAGTTTGGAAGATTGTGTCGTAAAGTGTGGCGGTACTTCGATACAGTGTCCAGCTAAGGGGGGCATAAATTCAGTATTCCAGAGCTCCGGAGGTGACCATGCCTCCACTCTGGTTAAAAGTGTTTTTGCAGGGACACGAGATAAATCTTCAAAAGCGAAGTAACAGCACCGGTTTTTATTGAGAATTGCTTTGCACCAATGAAACCGACGACTCAACCCTTCTGTTAAACCTAACCATCTGAATATGTACCCTTTCTTTAAGCGCACGTTCGGAGGACCGTAATGGACACGAAATTGAATTTAATCCGTTTTCAAAAGGTTTTTTTTTTCAGTAATTGATCGGTAATGTAAATCTCGTGCATATTGCACAGTCCAATCTTTCCAATGAAGCAGTTAGCTATTTTTCCTGGAGCTCTTCCTAAACTTACCCCTCTGAAAGCATGTGGATGATACATTCAAACCACTGATCTGCCTCCTTGTTAAAGATGATTATCCTAAAACTGTGGCCGAATGTAGTCCATAGTCACAATGGTGAGAATAGAGAGACTGAATTCGGTTTGGAAACTTCCGCTACTGGACAGGGAGGGGCCGGATTGGATGAGGAAGCTCCTCAATTATTGTGGTAGTATACTACCCCAGGGGGGCAGATGAGTGGCAACAGTCCTATTGGTTTTAAGGAATGTAATAGAACACGACTTAATACATTGACTATGAATGTAAGAAGGAAAGGGCTGGTTATCCTTGTAAATATGTTATTACGAATAAAGAATATTTTGATGTTTAAAGCAAAAAGTTGAGAATTGATGCATAATCAATCTCAAACTGTTCGCATCAAGATTCAATACCTCGTTGTCGTTGCTGATGCGAAATCCAAACATTTTACCACTTTGTTATCAAATGCAAATATCCTTCACAACGTGTCCATCCGAAACATCGTACATTTGCAATGGTGAATCGGTTAATATTAGCGATAATCGTTAATAATTCATGTGATTAATTGGCTACAGGCCTGGCAGATTTCGTTTGGATATGATTGTTTAATTATTGAATCTGAATCTGGGCGCTCTGGGGGGTATTGGGATCGAACTACCTGTGAATTATTCGTAAATGCCGTTCTGAAGGACACAGCACCGATTCCGTACTCATTGCTATAGAATTTGCCCTTTCGGTCTTTGGGCCAAAAAAAAGTATAAGCGAGAAACTATATTTTTATATATAAATACCGTATTCGCAGGGCGATTATTCGCAGAGCACGAATGGAACGAAATAATGAAACAAGCAGATTTCGACTTAATGTTTTATTTAATAGCGTTTGATTAAAGTTTAATTTCGACGTCACATTCAACGGTGGTGTTCCTCTGATGGGGATTAAGGACGATGAATTGGAGTCCTGGATTATTCCTTGCACCGGATAGGATTAGTAACAAGCATCCAATTCCAAAGAGAGAAGGGGGAGACTGCGCCGGCTCCATCCGTAACTCCCGTCAGAGATGCCCGGGTTCTAATCGTCTGAACAATCCCTTCTCGGGCTTCCAGCCCGGGTACAAATATCGATTATAACCGACGTTTCGATTACCAACTCCGCCATCTACTTCAGGGCTAATGACTGTTTCTGTCATTTGAGATTCTTTGCCTGATTTTATTTTATTTCTAAGCCAAACTTCCACTGGCAAATTTCATTTTGTAAATCCCCTCCGACCGCCCTAAATTATTAACCACCCAATATTCGCAAATAGATTTCAGATGACAACGCGTTTTCAAATATTCCGTATGGGACTTCAATTAGATTTCCAACTTTGGTCTAGATCCAGAATTTATTCCTATCATTGCAATTCAGTTCCTATCTAACTAGTCAGTTATCTAACTAGTCCTTTAATTATTTCATTTTTAAATGACCATAAGATCGTGAAGAGAAGACATTATTCCGATTTAATATATCATTTTATGCCTGGCATATGTAACAACGGGACCACGGGACCTAACAACAAAAATAATGGACCTGTTTCTGCCTTTTGGGTTTCGTTGCTTGATTTTATTTTATTTCTAAGTTAAAATCCCGAAGACCTTGTCTATCAGCGCGGCGATTGTCCTTCGCCGTTATAGACCAGTGATTCAGGGGTGGAGACATTCTCAAGGGCAGCTTCGGGGCCTGGCCTTGCCGATGTCATCAATATCGGAGGAATGAAGATGAATAATAGATTTTACATTTCCATGTGATCTGATCAAGAGGTCATAGAATAACCCTGGGGAACACTATTCGGCAATTTATCCGCCCAACAGCAGCGCCGGAGCTGGATGTCAATTACCCTAAAAAAAAACTGTCAACATCTCTCTGGCTGTTTCCTTCACTACAGCAGAAACCCAGTGCACTGCGGTTAAATCACCTTTCGCAGGCTCCCCAGGAACCCTGCAGCCAGGAGTATTTCTAAAAAGTCTTGTAATTGTGATAATGAAAAGCAACTGGAAGTTAAGAAATTGCCTTGTAAATTTTATATAGAAGTGACAAAAATCCTTGCGCAGCAGATAAAAACAAATTGAAACATGGAGAAAATAAAGGCTTCGGGGAACCGGCACAAAGCAGGAGATGAGGTAGGGTGGGCAGTCTTGAAGGACCATTTAGACTCCCTGGCTCCTGTTTATTTCTCTGTGTATTTATAGGAGGAGCACATTCCGGTGTAGAATATAAATGGAAGGTATATTCTTGGATCAGACCACTGATCCAATGAACACAAGAGATTCTGCAGATGCTAAAAGTCCAGAGTAACACATATAAAATGCTGGAGGAACTCAGCAGGTCAGGCAACATCTGTGGAGGGGGACAAACAGTCGACATTTCAGGCCAAGATCATTCATCACAACTGGAAAGGAAGGGGAAAGAGCCCAGAAGAAGAAGGTGGACATGAACTCAAATCCATTGATCCAATGAGTTGTGTTCAAAGTCCTAGCCTCAGTAAGTATAAAACTACCTATCAGTTGTAAAAACCCACCTAGTCCACTAATGTTCTTCAGGTGAGGACAAACACCCTGTCAATCATCCTTGCCCTGTCAAGCCTAACTGTGGATCTAGACCCACCAATCTCTTTGACTACCTTAAATCCTTGACTAACTCCTCCATTAGAAATGGAAATAATGGCTAACATTTCCAAGGATGATCAAGTATACTTTTAAAAGAAGAAAACATCTAGATTACAAACTTATAAGCATCTGACCATCTGATGGTGACACCCATTTTGATGATAGTACCCTCCCCAGCGATGTACGGTCTACCCGTTGCCCCATTTTATGACTTCACTATATCAATTGCATAATGATTATGTACTAAATTTCGGTGATGTTGGTTCAGGGACATTCACTGACTTCAGCACAGGGAGAAAATCCTGATTTTTTTTGAAATATCACATGGGACCTATTACGTCTACCCAAGTGGGTTGCATCGCCAAGAGGATGAAGTAAAAAACTATTTTAAGACAGCAACCATTTGACCTGTTCTAATGAAGGACCTCTGACCAGTTCAGTGTTTCCTGTGTTTTCTGTTTTCATTTCAAATTTCCACAGTTTATTTATTTTTTTCAATTGTTGAATTGGGAAAAGTTCTGAGCAAACAGAAGATGGAACATAATGCAACATTTCAAGCTGTATCATATTAACAGAAGTAAGGCATACAACTCCCACCTGAGGAGTGACGTGGATCCACTCCAATTTGCCTACAGGTCAACAACAGATGGCATTTCATTGGCTCTTTACTCAATCCTGGAACTCTTCATTGACTACAGCTCAGCACTCAATACCCTCATCCCGTCAAAACTAACCAATAGGCTCCACTACCTGGACTTCAGTACCTCCTTGTGCAATTGGATACTTGGTTTCTTCATTTGTAGCCCCCAGTCAATCAGCAACAACATCTCTTCCACAGTCGCCACCAGCCCAGGTGCACCACTAGGCTGCATGCTTAGCCCCTGCTCTACTCGCTTTACGCTTATGACTGTGAGGCTCCAAAGCCACATTTAAATTCACTGACAGCATCGCTGTCATTGGCTGAATCAAAGGTGAATCAGCAGCATAGAACAGAATTGAAAACATGGCTGAGTGATGCTAACCTCTTACTCAGTGTCGGCAAGACCAAGGAACTGATATTGACTTCAGGAGGAGGAAACCAGAGATCTATGAGCTAGACCTCATCAGGGGATCGGAGGAGGAGAGGGTCAGGAACTTTAAATTCCTCAATGTTCTCATTTCAGAGGATCCTGGGCCCAGCACATAAGTGCCATTACAAAGAAAGCATGACAGTGCCTGTACTTTCTTAGAAGCTTGTGACGATCTGGCATGTCATCTAAAACTTTGTCAAACTTCTATAGATGTCCAGCAGAGAGTATATTGACTCATTGCATCAAAGCCTGATATGGAAACACCAGTGTCCTTGAATGAACAAGCCTACTAAAGTAATGGGCACAGGCCAGTCCATCATGGGTAATGCCCTTCTCACTATTGAGTACATCTACACGAAGCACTGTCACAGGAAAGCAGCATCCAAAATCAAGGACTCCCACCACCAGGCCATGAAATCCTCTCACTGCTGCCATCAGGAAGGAGGTACAGGAGCCTCAGAACCCACACCACCTGATTCAGAAACACCTCAACCATTAGGCTCTTGAAGGGATAACTTCACTCAACTTCACTCACCCCCACACTGAATTGTTCTCACAACATATGAACTCACTTTCAAGGACTCCTCATCTCATGTTCTCAATATTTATTGCTTATCTATTTATTATTATTATTATTATTATTATTATTATTATTTTCTTTTTGTATCTGCACAGTTTGTTATCTTTTGAACATTGGCAGTTTGCCTGTCTTGTTGTGTGCAGTCTTAGATTGATTCTATTGTGTTCCTTTGCACTTACTATGAATGCCCACAAGAAAATGAATCTCACTAGAAATGACAATAAATATGGTGACACATGTACTTTGAACTTTGAGCTTTGAACAACATACTCTGAGAACTTTATCTACACACTAGCATTCACATGTGGTCAGGTAAAGATTATATCTTTATTACATCACAGGGTACTGCAGGTATTGAATGATTTATTTTTGCACTGTTTATTTATTTTGTAACTTGTAGTAATTTTATGTCTTTGCACTTCTCTGCACTGCTGCTGAAAGACAACAAATTTCAAGTCATTTAAGTCGGTGACACTAAACCTGATCACAGGAAAACTGACAAGCACACACAAAACGCTGTCTGTAGGTCAGACAGCAGCTACGGAGGGGAATAAACATCAATGTTTCCAGCTGAGACCCTTCAACAGGACTGGAAAAGAAGGAGGCAGAAGCCAGAATAAGAAGGTGGAGCGAGGGGGAGGAGTACAAGCTGGCAGGTGATAGGTGAGTCCAGCTGAGGAGGAAGATGGTGGAGAGGGAAGGGAATTAAGTAATAAGCTGGGAGGCGATAGCTGGAAGAGGGACAGGGTGGAAAAAGAAGGAATCTAGAAGGAGAGGACAGGGGACCATGGGGAAAAGGGAAGGAGGAGGGGAACTAGAGGAAGGCGATGGGGAAGTGAGGAGGAGAGAGGGGGTTTGAGGAGTATTTGATTGCTCTGAGCCTGTGTTCATTGGAGTTTAGAAGGATGGGGGGACGGTGTCTCTTTGAAACCTGTTGAATACTGAAAAAGGCCTAGATAGGGTGGACACAGAGAGGATAAAGTGGGTGTGTGGAAGTGGGGGGGGGGATGAAGTGAGAAGCTGGAAAGTGATAGGTGGAAGAATTGAGGGGCTGAAGAAGAAGGAATCTTATAGGAAGGGAGAGGGGACCATGGGAGAAAGGAAAGAAGGTTGGGCACCAGAGGGAAGGGATGGGCTTGTGAGGAGAAGGGGTGAAAGGGGAACCAGACTGGGGAATGAAAAAGCTGAGGTTTATTACTTGTCCATACAGATATTCTTGGGTACCATGGTGCTTGTGTGGTGAAGCTGCTTCATGATGTTGTTAGATAAGGAGTTGCTGAACTCTGATACAAAGTCACTCCAAATTGCAACAAAGGGTTGCAGAATGGTTATCCTACCCCGGATTATCAGACCAAGGTGCAGCCCAATCTCCTGCAACTACATAACCATCTTATGCTATCTAAATTACCTGCTGATGTTGTAATTCCAATCAAACTGAACCACCTTAGTGGAATAACCTTCTCATTTTTTATATGAAAAGAAATCAATAAAGACATTGAGAGGCAACTACACAGTATATTTATCCAAAATGTGCCAAGCTCTCTGTGTGACTTGCTCCCCTGCCATTGCTTTGGCACTTTAACCCAGTGGCCATTTCATCAGGTACACCTGTACACCTGCTTATTAATCCAAATATCTAATCAGCCAATCCTGTGGCAGCAACTCAATGCATAACAGCATGCAGACATGGTCAATAGATTCAGTTGTTGTTCAGACCAGACATCAGAATGGGGGGAAAATGTGATCTCAGTGACTGTGCCAGGCTGATCTGGGATTTCCATGCTTGGCACTGTCCAGAGTTTACAGAGAATGGTGTGGAAAAAAAATCCAGCGAGCAGCAGTTCTGTGGGGAAAATGCCTTGTTAATGAGAGAGGGGAGAGAAGAATGGCCGGGCTGGTTGAAGCTGACAGGAAGGTGACAGTAACTCAAATAGCCAGGTATTATAACAGTGGTGAGCAGATTGACCCTTGAAGCGGATGGGTTACAGCAACAGAAGACCATGAGCATACACTCAGTGGCTTCTTTATTAGTTATACAGGTAATAGAGTGGCCACTGACTCTATGCTGTCCCATCGCTGTCAGCATTTAATTCCTCTTCTGTTGAATCTGGCTACTGAGAATCCGCCCCACCATATTCAATAATGCTACACCTCCTCATTGCTTAAATTCACGGTGAACTTCTACCACTTCCTACCTTCACTATCTGCTCCCATTTGGCCCATTCCTACCCAGGTGAATGGGAGAATGAGGTAAAATAGCAGCAATTGCAACGCCACCTCAGCAGGGGTCCTGGTGGGAACCGCCAGGAAATAGCGATCCGAGAGGCCTTTCCATCCTTCTCTTTCCCCATCCTGCCTGGTTGTACCTGGAAATGTATTTTCTTCTTAAATCCATTCAGTAACTTGGCCTCTGCAGCTCTTTCACGTAGACCATCCCACAGGTTCAGCACCCTCTGATGAACTAATTTCATCATATAGCCAAAATATGTTACTCTATCTCCTACGTCCCTGGCCCTTGGTTCGAGAGAACCAGTAGAATCATCTGTCCAGCTCTGTCAGTATTTTTTAACTTTCTTTTATAATTCCCTCCCATTCATCTAAATTCTAGCCTTGGAGCTCCAGTAATCTGCCACTGAGAAAGTGATCAGTTATGTAAACCCGTGTCCCATGTGAGTTGTGGCCCTTGAAGGGACACTAGATGTCACCGACATACAGATAATAGATGAAAAGATCTTTTAAGTGATTTTAGTGGGATCAAGAGGAGGATTTGTGAGGAGCAAGCCATTGCTGATGTGCCTCAATTTATGTCATTACATTAACAATATTTTCCCATCTATTCTGAAAGAATCAAAATGCCACACAGTCAGACGGTTATGTTCAGGATAAAAATTTAACTGAAAGCTTTAATAAAATTACAGACACAACAAACCTCTGCAGAATAATTATTTTTCAGTACTGTGTCAAAGTCTTGGGCACATATCTATAGCTGGGTGTCTAAGACTTTTGCACAGTACTGTATTTGTCAACACGGAGTGGAGAGCGAATCTGTAAATCTGGCAGGAGAAAAGGATGTTCAGAATGATGAGGGGGGATGTGCTACAGGAGGGGTGTGGGGCACGTGGCAGAGAAGGTGTGCCAGGGGC
The DNA here is from genome assembly GCF_048418815.1 of Hemitrygon akajei. Lineage (NCBI taxonomy): Eukaryota > Metazoa > Chordata > Chondrichthyes > Myliobatiformes > Dasyatidae > Hemitrygon > Hemitrygon akajei. The sequence goes on from NC_133154.1 coordinate 25,403,371, forward strand.
GGGGAGAGGGGTGCTGTGGGTGCAGACACACCCAGCCCTGAGACAGCAGGCAAGGTCATTTAATTTCAAACAATTGATTCGTTGATCATTACAGAATGCCTCTCAGGTGCTCCCACACCCTCCTCTCTCCCTTCCCCTTTCCCCAACCATGATTCCCCTCTCCCTGCCCCCTTCCCACTCTCAGTCCACTATGGTGACCCAGATCAGAATCAGGCTCATCATCACTCACATATGTCATGAAATTAGTTTTTATTGTGGCAGCAGTACAGTGCTATATATAAAATTACTACAGTATTGTGCAAAAGTCTTAGGCACCCTAGCTATATTTATGTGCCTAAGACTTCTGCATGGTACTGTAAATATTTAGAATGTATTAAAAACTTAAGGTTTTAATTTGATGTGCCTATGGCACACTTAGCTTAGAGTCCAAATTCAAGTCCTGCTCCAGATACCAGCATAAAAATCGCCGTCCAGAATGCGGGAATACTAGGGCACTGCCAAAGGTGAAATGTTAAGCCAAGGTCTCATCTTTTCTCACTTTGGGAGGACGAGGTCTTTCAAGGAAAGTTTCAGAGAAGAGTAAAATATTCACCTTTCAATTAATGTATCTGGTATTGTCACATTGCTGTTTGTGGGATATTGCTGTGCAGACTAATAGTGTCCACAATTTGAAAGTGATAAAACTTTGATCTGTTTTGGATAGGATTTAAAAGGCATGAAAGAAATACAAGTCTTCTATGATTCAAAGTACACAATCAGTGGCCACTTTATTAAGTACAGCAATGGAACCCAGTGTGGTCTTCTGTTGCTGTAACCTATCCACTTCAAGGTTCGACTTGTTGTACGTTCAGAGATGTTCTGCACACCACTGTTGGTAACATGTGGTTATCTGGGTTACTGTTGCCTTCCAGTCAGTTTGAGCCAGTCTGCCCATTCACCTCTGACCTCTCTCTTTAACGAGGCATTTTTGCCCTCAGAACTGCTGCTCACTAGATGTCTGTACTTGTTTCTCACGCCATTCTCTGAATTCTAGCGACTGCTATGCGTGAAAAATGCCGGGAAATCAGCAGGTTCTGAGACACCCAAACCACTCAATCTGGCTCCAACTACCTTCCCACAGTCGAAGTCACTTAGATCACATTTCTTCCCCTATTCTGTTGTTTGGTCTGAACAACAACTGAAGCTCTTGACCATGTCTGCATTTTTTAATGCATTGAGTTGCTGCCACATGATTGGCTGATTAGATATTTGCATTAATGAGTAGGTGTACAGTTGCACCTAATGAAGTGGCCACTGAGTGTAACTTTGATAGAACCCACTTAATTAATAAGACTCTTGGTGGACACTATTGTTCTCCATAGGCTTCTCAACACAATATTTGATCAAAGGTGAGATTTTTGTCCATATAAGATCAACAGAAACTGAATTGAGTGTACATCGTTAACCCTAGACTGCCAAATGGATGGCTAGCTGATGAATAAACCTTTCTCAAGCTTGCAGGCAGGTGCAGGTATCAATCTTAGCTGACATTTTAACGACAAACTCTTCCACCTTCATCAGGGATGACACCTAGACATGTCCAGTCTGATGGTATTTATCCCCCCATCGTCCATCCCTCCTGATTGGTTAGTCCTCATCCAATCAGGTTTCCACCGTCCCACCTTGCTTACAATCAAATTCCCATCCTTATTTAGAACGAGGCCTTCACCTTTGTTAAAACTCTTTTCCTGGAGTTTTATTTCAATGGCTCCCTTCTCCAGGCGGTCCCAAGACCCAACGGTGCGGCACAGTAGTTTTGTGCCTTCGAAGTTAATCTTATGGCCATTATGAATGTAATATTCTGCCACAGCCAATTTCTCCAGGAGGGCTAGCTGTCACCAAGGCACAATGGTACACACTCCATGCAATGCTATTTAACTGCAATCTATTTGCAGTTTTATTTATCTACAAATGTTTTAATTGCATGTTATCCAATTAATCCCAGGACGTGGCTCTTACATCTTGATTAAGCTACCGGTCAAGTACTCTGGCTGCAGCTTATAAACAGCTGAGCTCTGGCTTCCATTTCGCAGCTTAGCAGGCAGAGGCAGCTCCTGCTTGACCTTTTCAAGAATGCCTTATTCTTTCAGACTAATGTCATCAGTCTGAAGACTGATGTATCTTTGCAGACAACGATGCAGTTCCCAGGCTCCCTATTTTAGCTCTGGAGAGAGAACTTCAAACCAATGTGCTCATCAGGAATGGTCACAGCTCCAGTCCTACACCCTAGCTAATTTGATTCTCCACTGACGTCCATGGGAAATAATTCAGATTCAGATTCATTTATTTACCACATTGTACATCAAAACATATAGTGAAATGTGTCGCTCGTGTTCACAACCAACACAACCTAAGGATGTGCCGCAAGTGTCACCACACATTCTGGCATTAACATAGCGTGCCCTCGATGTTCAACAAAACAACAATAAAACGAGCCCTTCCATCCACCCACCCACTCACTCACGCATAGACAGTTCTCCAAACTCTTCTGGGCCATCGGCCTCTATTGGGCTTGCAGACACTGGACATCCAACCTCCCCAGTGGATTCACAGACATGCAGACCCAAGCCTCGACTTCCAGATTTCTGACCAACCTTTGATATTTTTATTTTATTTACTTATTGAGATAAAGCACCGATTTGTCCCTTTGAGCCGCCTGCCCAGCAATCCCCCAACTTAATCCTAGCTTAATGACGGGACAATTTACAATGACCAATTAACCGACCAACCAGCACATCTTTGGACTGTGGGAGGAAACCGAAGCACTAAGAGAAAACCCACAAGGTCACGGGGAGAATGTACGAACTCTTCACAGGCAGCAGTGGGAATTGGACCTGGGTTGCTGGTACTGTAAAGCGTTGTGCTAACCACCACACTAACGTGCAGCCCTGAGATATCAACCCCAGCACCTTCAGTTCATGGGACCACAAACTCAGACTCGACGATGACGGGAGCCCAATATCACCGCCTCGAACTCCGGATTCACTGAATTTGTTCCATCCAGCCGGCTACTGTGGTTTTCAGGCGTTAACGTTGCTATCAATGTTTAACCAATCTTTTAATGGGATAACCTCCTTAGAAGATCAGCCAACTTGTTGACATGTGGGAACATTACATTTGGAGAACTTCAGTATGATAACTATGAGCAAGCGTGTGAAAGAGCTCAGTAGAAACTATTGAGTCCTGATGAAGGGTCTCGGCCAAAATGTCAATTTCACGTGTGTGTGTGTGTGTGTGTGTGTGTGTGTGTGTGTGTGTGTGTGTGTGTGTGTGTGTGTGTGTGTGTGTGTGTGTGTGTGTGTGTGTGTGTGTGTGTGAGTGTGTGTGTGTGTGTGTGTGTGTGTGTGCGCGCGTGTGTGCGTGAGTGTCTGTGTGTGAGTGTGTGTGTGTGTGTGTGAGTGTCTGCGTGTGTGTGTGTGTGTGTGTGTGTGTGCGCGTGTTTGCGTGAGTGTCTGTGTGTGAGTGTGTGTGTGTGCGCGTGTGTGTGCGTGAGTGTCTGTGTGTGAGAGTGTGTGTGTGTGTGTGTGTGTGTGTGCGCGCGTGTGTGTGCGTGAGTGTCTGTGTATGTGTGTGTGTGTGTATGTGTGTGTGTGTGTGCGCGCGTGTGTGTGCGTGAGTGTCTGTGTGTGAGTGTGTGTGTGTGTGTGTGTGTGTGTGTGTGTGTGTGCGCGCGTGTGTGTGCGTGAGTGTCTGTGTATGTGTGTGTGTGTGTGTGTGTGCGCGCGTGAGCGAGCGAGAGACTCTGGATTTCCAGTATCTGCAGAATCTCTTGTGTTTATTAGTAGTATGCCTTTACCATTGTGTATTTCATTAGGGAATAGGAATAAATAACCCAGTCCCTCACTTCTGTCTCAGTACTTACCTATCTTTGATATTTTTGCCTAATTAAAAATCTGTTGATGTTCAAGATTTGTTAATGCAGCCTTTTTCGGGGGTTTGAAAGTAACAGCTGTAAATATCCTTACCACCATCTGGAGTGAAGACAGCTTACGTTCTGATGGTGTAACTCCCATCCCTCCATGTCTTTGTGGCTTCCTATCTCTATAACCAAGTTCAAGTTCAAGCTCAAATTCAAGTTTGTTTCCATTCCCACTATATGCCCGTATACTGCCAAATGAAACAATTTTCCTCTGGTCCAAAGCGCACAACACAGTACATAAAACACACACAGCACATAAAATAATACTACCACAAATAAATTCACAAATAATAAGATGCACTTACAACACAAGTTTGAAAAGTAAACGGTCTAACGCCACTGGCATTTCATGAGTGAGGAGACCTGAGTGGTGGCAGGAAGTTCAGTAGTCTCTGGGGGAAGAAGCTGTTTCCCATCTTAACAGTCCTTGTCCCAATGCTATGGTACCTCCTGACAGATGGTAGAGGGTCAAAGAGATTGTGGGACAGCTGGATAGGTAGGGTCCATACAACCCTCCTGGATCCTTCCAGTTCTGGCCTGGGGAACAACAGCATTCTGCAGAGTGACTCTACAAATTAGGGCTGTGCTCCTCTGTGTGAATGATGCGCCATGGTGCCAGTGGTCTAGATAAGATGGCAGTGTACTCGGACGTTGGGTCCTAACAAAGATCCCATTGTTTGTCTTCTCCATGATCGCAAGACACTGCTGGATAGTAAGAACACCAAGTACTGCAGGTCTGCCTCACTAGAGAGTTGCTGGATAGCGGTGGGGCTGGACTAGTTGTGCATCGTAATGTAGCCTGCTTCAGCCAGTCAGGAAAAAGGGTGACAGAGATGATGTGCGGTCCAACGGACAGTGCCAGTGATTGACTTGGATATTTTTTGTTGTGATCCTGTTGGTCATCGGCAGTGTAGAATACTGTGAGTCTAAATCATTGGTGAGACTGGCGGCAAGGAAGCTGCGTTGCCTTGGTTGTTGCCCAGCCAAGGCCCTTATGCCTCGGGGTTGCCTGTTGCAACTGCTGGGAAAGGAGACGCTGGAGTTGGCTGTGTGTCGCTGGATTCTACACTGGGATGGGGACTGGCCCTACCCATCGGTGCTGTTCTCCAGTGCTGGCTCAGTAGAAGACAAGCCAGATTGCATTCATTTGAGGTTGCAATTGCGTAAGATGAGGAACCACTGAGAGCTTTCAGAAACGTGGCCCCAGGATGACATCCATGCATCATCAATCTACTGGGCCCTGACACTCAGGGACTTGGGCTATGTTATTATATTTCTGGAATTGTATGTTTTTTTTCTGCTATCATAGTTATATGTGTTGTGTGCTGTGTGTGACTGTTGGCACTGTGTTTTACACCTTGGGCCCAGAGCAATGCTATTTCATTTGACTGGTATCCATCTGTATGGTTGAATAATCATTAACTTGAACTTGAATGTTGTAGTGAGTGCAATAGACTGAATGGTCCATTATTGCTTCTATATAAAATGTTCCTGTACCTTTGCCCAGCACTTACAGTAAGTGCAATTACGAATAAAGCACAGTAGGGCCTCTACTTCCTTAGGAGTTTGAAGAGATTTGGCATGACATCTAACATTTTGACAAACTCTGTAGATGTGCAATGCAGAGTATTTTGGCTGGCTGCATCACAGACTGGTATGCCCTTGAACGGAAAATGCTATAAAAAGTAGTTGATATGGCCCAGTCCGTCACAGGTAAAACTTCCCCACCACTGAGCACATCTGCATGAAACGCTGTCGCAGGAAAGCAGCATCCATCATCAGGGACCCCCCACTACCCAGAACATGCCCTCTTCTTGCTGCTACCATCAGGAAGAAGGTACAGGAGTCTCAGGACTCACATCATCAGGTTTAGGAACAGTTATTACCCCTCAAACATCAGCTCTTTAACTAAACTCAACTTCATCTGCCCCATCACTGACTGTTCCCACAACCAATGGACTCACTTTCAAGGACTCGTCATTTCATGTTCTCAATATTTATTGCTTATCAATTTATTACTATCTCTTTTTCTATTTGCACAGTTTGCTGTCTTTTGCACCCTAATTGAACACACAGGTTGGTGTGATCTGTCATTGATTCTGTTATGCTTATCATTCTATAGATTTATTGAGTATTCCCACAAGAAAACAAATCTCAGGGTGGTATATGGTGACAGATATGTACTTAGATAGTAAATTTACCTTGCACTTTGGACTTTTGAACTTTGAACATTTGAGAAAGATGCCACGATGTCCTTGTTGGGGAAGGAGTTCCCAGGGTTTTGACCCAATAACGATAAAGGAAAATGAGGGCACTTTGCAACCGGGAGTGCGATGTTCTTATTTGAAGATGAAACATTATTAAGATTTTGTGTTTGCTCGACATTGGAGTGTAGACTCCCTGTTTGGAGTGTTGCCTTACTTTTATATTGGGTTATGGTTATCTTACAGTTCCACACTGAAAGATAAGCACGAATAGGTTCTGTATTGCAGGCAGAGTCTGTTATCACTACTTTAACAGGCATGTTGGATTGGTAACAACATCTCTTCCACAACCTGTATTAGCGCAGGTACACCGCAAGTCTGTGTGCTTAGCACCCTGCTCAACTCGCTCTACGTGTATGACTGTGTGGCTACGTACAGCTCCAATGACACCACTGTCTTTGGCTGAATCAAAGATGGTGACAAATCACCATATAGATGTTGCCAGCATTTGAGAAACTGAGTTACAGAGAAAGGTTGAATAGGTTAGGACTTTATTCCCTGGAGCGTAGGAGAATGAGGGGTGATTTGATGGAGGTGTATAAAATTATGATGGGTATAGATAGAGTGAATGCAAGCAGGCTTTTTCCACTGAGGCTAGGGGAGAAAAAAACTAGAGGTCATGGGTTAAGGGTGAAGGGGAAAAGTTTAAAGGGAACATGGGGGGGGGTCTTCTTCACGCAGAGAGTGGTGGGAGTGTGGAATGAGCTGCCGGATGAAGTTGTAAATGTGGGCTCACTTTTGACATTTAAGAAAAACTTGGACAGGTACATGGATGAGAGGGGTTTGGAGGGATATGGTCCAGGTGCAGGTCAGTGGGACTAGGCAGAAAAATGGTTCGGCACAGCCAAGAAGGGCCAAACGGCCTGTTTCTGTGCTGTAATGTCCTATGGTTCTATACAGGAGGGAGATTGAAAATCTGGCTGAGTGGTGCCACAACAACAACCTCTCACTCAATATCAGCAAGACCAAGGAGCCAATTATTAACTTCAGAATGTGAAGCCATGAGACAGTCCTCGAGATGAGGTGGAGAGGGTCAGCAATTTTAAATCCCTCAGTATTATCACTTCAGAGTACCTCTCCTGGGCCCAGCACAAAAGTGCAATTACGAAGAAAACACGGCAGTGCCTCTACTTCCTTAGGAGTTTGTGAAGATTCGGCATGACGTTGAAAACTTTGACAAAATTCTATAAATATATGGGGGAGGGTATATTGACTGGCTGCATCATAATCAGGTATGATAACACTAATGAATGCGCTTGAACAGAAAATCCTACAAAGGGCAGTGGATGTAGCCCAGTCCATCACGAGTAAAGCTCTTCCCTCCATTGAGCATATCTACATGGAGCATTGTCACAAGAAACAGTATTCATCGTCAGGGACCCCAACCACCCAGGACATGCTCTCTTCTCACTTCTGCCATCAGGAAAAAGGTACACTTCACACCACCAGGTTCAGAAACAGTTATTATCCTTCAACCATCCGACTCTTCACTCAACTTCACTTGCCCCATCTCTGAAAAGTTCCCACAACCAATGGGCTCACTTTCAAGGACCTTCATCTCATGTTCTTGATATTTATTGCTTATTATTATGATTTCTTTCTTTTTGTATTTGCACAGTTTGTTGACTTTTGCACATAGTTGTCACCCAGTTGGTGCAGTCTTTCACTGATCCTATTATAGTTATTGGCTTTATTGAGTATGCCTGCAAGAAAATGAATTTCAGGGTTGTATATGGTGACATAAATATACTTTGATAGTTAATTTACTTTGAACTTAGTGTTCAGATGCCTGAGAAAATGTTGTAGTTCTACCAAACCCTAGTTAGACCACACTTGGAATATTGTGTTTAGTTTGGTCACCTCATTTTAGGATTGATGTGTTAGAGAGGGTGCAGAGGAGATTTACAAGGATGCTGCCTGGATTAGAGAGCATGTCTTATGGAACAGGTTGGGCAAACTAATGGTTTACTCCTTAAGCGAAGGAGGATGAGATTTGACTTGATAGAGGTGTAGTAAATGATCAGAGTCATAGATTAAGTGTACAGTCAGAGACTTTTACCCAGGGTGAAATGGATAATAGGAGAGGGCCATAATTTTAAGGTGATTGTAGGAAAACTTAGGGGACATCAGAGGTCTTTTTTTTTTAACAGAGAGTAGTAGGAGCCTGGAATGTCCTGCCAGGGGTGGTGGTAGAGGCAGATACATTAGGGACATTTAAGAGACTCTTAGATTGTCTGATGGATGATAGGAAAATGGAGGGCAATGTAGGAGGTAAGGGTCACAATGACAAAAAAGGAGAGGACAGTGGACTATGGAAGGAAAGAAAAGAGGGGAGGAACCAGAGGGAATTGATTGGCAGGTGAGGAGAAGAGAAGGAGTAGAGGGGAACCAGAATGAGGAACCGAAAGAAAGAGAAGGGGGAAAGAGGAAGAAATCAATGTTCATGCCATCAGGTTGGAGGCTACCCAAATGTTCATCTAACTTGAGTGTGGCTTCATCATGGCCGTAGAGGAGGCCATGGACCAACGTGTCGGAATGGGGATAGGAAGTTGAATTGAAATGGGTGGCCACTGAGAGATCCTGCCTTTTTCGCCAGGCAGAGTGAAGGTGTTTGACAAAGCGTTCCCCCAATCTTCATCAGGTCTCACCAAAGGCTGCACCAGGAGCATCGGTTACAGGAGAAGAGAGCCAGCTTCTGCCTTCATTTCATTGCCTGCCCCGCATACCTCTGGCCTATTGGCCGGCATTTTGGACAGGCCATTATGCGGTTTGTTTTCCTCTCCCACCCTTGGAGACTAATACTGAGCCAGCAAACCTGGACTCACTCATCTGAGGTCCCTCATTGCTCAGCTGCTGACTTGCATGAAGAAATATTGGTAGAGCTGATCAGCAGAATTGGGGTGTAAAGTCTGGGAGGTTGTGGCCGTCAACTCAGCGTGGACAACTGACTGAACACTCAGTCTCAGCGGCTGCTTCGCCATTTCAATACCCCAAGACTTGTTCTTTTGCGCTTTGATCTCCTTGCGATTGTGACCTTACTTAATTGACTGCTGTCATCGGGTTGGATTTCTGTGTTACATGCGTGGCACAGGCACCTCTGCACCAACACTCACTGTTTAAAATGCTGTTCTCCGCGATGAACAACTTTCCACATTGCACTCTCTCTGTAACCTTCAGTTACCCTTTCCGGATCGTTTGCATGCACCTCACACCTCACTTTCCATCTAGCTTTGCATTGTCAACAAATGTGGTTGCATTACAAATTACTTATTCAACATTTACATCATTAATATAATGTGGACTATCTGAAGACACAGTACTCTCCCATATGACTCCATCAGTACCGACCATCAACCTGAAAATGCCCTGATTATTGGTTTCTGTACTCTGTCCCTGCTAATCTGTTACCCTCAAAACCTCACAACCTGTTCTTAATATTGCATTTTGCTAAATCCTATTAAAAATACACTATTTTTTTCATCTAACTTGGTAATTCTATCCTCAAAATCTTTCACAGATTTGTCAACCCCAGTTTCCAATTCATAAAAACATAAGCCACAACCCAGGAAAGCATAGCTAGTGATTTGTTGCTTGTGAAGTGTGCTGCATTGCGATATGCAAGGAGGAAATTAATGAGCTTCTGATTCAGTGTCAGTGTAGTGTGTTCTGTGGACATTGCTTGCAGAGCATTCTTTAGACTCTGGGCAAACCTTTCCACCAAGCCATTTGTAGCTGGGTGGTATGGTGCTTTATTCCATTTTAGGCTGAGGAAAGTCCATCACCCCCCCCCCCCCCCACCCCATCCTCACCACATTCCACAGGGGTTGTATTGAGAGCATCCTGAGCAGCTGCATCACTGCCTGGTTCGGAAATTGAACCATCTCGGATCGCAAGACCCTGCAGCGGATGGTGAGGTCAGCTGAGAAGATCATCGGGGTCTCTCTTCCCGCCGTTACAGACACTTACACCACACGCTGCATCCGCAAAGCAAACAGCATTATGAAGGACCCATGCACCCCTCATACAAACTCTTCTCCCTCCTGCGATCTGGGAAAAGGCACCGAAGCATTCGGGCTCTCATGACCAGACTATGTAACAGTTTCTTCCCCCAAGCTATCAGACTCCTCAATACCCAGAGTCTGGACTGACACCAACTTACTGCCCTCTACTGTGCCTATAGTCTTGTTTATTATTTATCGTAATGCCTGCACTGTTTTGTGCACTTTATGCAGTCCTGGGTAGGTCTGTAGTCTAGTGTAGTTTTTGTGTTGTTTTACGTAGTTCAGTGTAGTTTTTGTATTGTTTCATGTAGCACCATGGTCCTGAAAAACATTGTCTTGTTTTTACTGTGTACTGTACCAGCAATTATAGTCAAAATGACAATAAAAAGTGACTTGATTTGACTTATTTTCAGGAATGACTGAAGCTTTTCTGCCACGAACTGTGGTCCATTGTCACTGACTAAGTGTTCGCAACAACCAGTCCTTGTGAAGAGTCCTCAACACATTAACATCAACAATGTACAAGGCTGTACTGGAAGCTATTGGGAACACTGCTGGCCGCTCTGTTGCTGCATCCTCCACTGCAAAGGAAGCAGTGGCCGTGAATGGTCCAGCAAGATCCACTTGAACCCTCTGCCAGGGCAATGCGTTCCAAGGGTTAGAGAGGCACTGCTCCTGGCAGCTTCTGGATGTGTTGGCATCCCATACAGTGCATGTCAAGCTGCTCAATCTGCTGGCCTAACCCAGGCCACCAGGCAACGTTTCGAGCCCCCCCGCTTTCATTTTGACCATGCCCAGATGACTAGGCACTTAACTCCTCCAACACTTCAGCTCTCAGCTTGGATGGTACAACAACTCTCAATCCCAATAGAAGGCAACCCCCGTCAAGGGCAAGTTCATCTTGGTACAGGGGAACTGCAGCACATTCCAGATCTGAGATAGTCTGGGATGTTTCCTGGTTTCCCTTTGGATCATCTCTGCCACATCATGGAGCAATTCAGAGAGATCACATCCAGAGGAGTGCGCTCTTTTGTAAATTTTTCCAGAATTTCCTTTTCCAAGTGTAAACAGGGCAATCCATCAGCAATTCCATAATTAATCATCCTCTTGAATTGCGTCCTCCATCTCTGCATTCGAGCTGCTGCTGTTAGAGGAACACCCTACTGTGGATTGAAAATGGACACCAGTGGTTGATGATCAGTGACAAGGATAAGCTCTCTCTCATGCCAGTACTGGTTAAAACATTTACACCCCAAGCCAGATTCAAGGCCTCTCTGTCAATCTGTGCACAATCTGTGCAGCAGTAAGGGGCCGTTATGCAAAGCCTGTAGGGAATTCACTTCCATCACTCATAACATGTGACACGACTGCACCCACACCATAAGGCGAGAGGTCACAGGCGGGCTTCACTGGGTGATGTGGATCATAATGTGTGAGTACAGCGTCTGATGTCTCGATTTCTTTTACATTTTTGAATGTCACCTCACATTGCTTTGCCCATTTCCATTTCTTTCCATTCTGTGGTAATGAATTCAAGGGGTGGAGCACAGTAGCCAGTTTGGCAGCAGCCTGGTATAGTAGCTGACTAATCTTTAAAAGGACCTCAACTCTGACATGACCCTTGTCCTTGGGGCATCCACTACTGCTTGAATTATTCTCAGCACACTTGCCGTGTCATGATGGTGCCTGTGAATCACGGCGACATCCTGTGGGCTGTGGACAGTACTTCTAAATATACAGCAACTTTTGAATTACTCTCACCGCAATGTGCAGCACATAATTTCCTTCTAAGCGATCTACTTCCAAATCATCTCGATGATCTACAGGTTTCATGATTGTCTGAATGCCTCAGTGGACCAGATAGGTATGGCACCTCTGAGCAGACAAAGGTTCATCATCGTGGCTGGAAGCGAGGCAGGAGGAGGGAAACTCCAAGCCAGGCTGAATCGCAGAAAGATGAGGCACCTTCTACCCAGCATCTTGTCAGCAAATGCGCAGCCGCTGGAGAACAAAATTGAGGACCTGAAGGCAAGATTGCTTTATCGGAGGGAAATGAGGGACTGTTGTGTTCTACGTCTGAGTGAGACTTGGCTTTCTCCCAGCACGCCAGATCCAGCCTGGAACGTCTGTTCAGCAAGGATGTACTTTATCGACTACCACTCAGCATCCAATACCATCATTCCCTCAAAGCTAACCAATAAGCACCTAGAACTTGGCCTCAACACCTCCTTGTGCAATTAGATCCTCAATTTCTTCACTTGCAGAGCCCAGTCAGTTTGGATAGGCAACAACATCTCCTCCACCATTTCCATCAGCACAGGTGTATAACCAGGCTGCATGCTTAGCCCATGCTCTAATCACTTTATGTTTTTGACTGTTGGGCTAAGCACAACTCCAAAGCCATATTAGAGTTTGCTGATGAAACCACTGTCGTAGGCCAAATCAAGGGTGGTGATGAATCAGCATATAGGAGGGAGATTGAAAATCTGGCTGAGTGGTGCCCCCACAACAACCTCTTGCTCAAGCAACACACACAAAATGTTAGAGAAACTCAGCAGGTCAGGCAGCATGTATGGAAATGAATAAGCAGTCGTCATTTTGGGCCAAGATCCTTCTTCAGGATTGAAAAGGAAGGGGGAAGACACAAGAATGAAAAGGCAGAAGGAGGCTAGCTAGAGGTGATAGGTGAAGCCAGGTGGTTGGGAAAGATAAAGGGCTGGAGAGGAAAAGATCTGATAGGAGAGGAGAGTGGACTATAGGAGAAATGAAAGGAGGAGGAGACGCAGGGAGAAGTGAGAAGACGTAAGAGGCTAGAGTGGGGAATAAAAGAGGGGAAGGGGAGGAAATTTTTTAACTGAAAGGAGAAATCAATATTCATGCCATCAGGTTGGAGTCTACCCGAATGGAATACAAGGTGTTTCTCCTCCACCCTGAGGGTCTTGTGCCAAGATGAGGCCACCCTCAGGGTGGAGAAGAAACACCTTATATTCCGTATTATTATTCTATAGATCTATTGAGTATTACCACAAGAAAGTGAATCTTAGGGTTGTATGTAGTGACATAGTATATGTACCTTAATATAAATTTAATTTTTTAATCCAGTGCGTCAATGGTGTGACCATAGTAAGTGATGCTTGGTTTAAAGGATTCACGCTTGTCATGTCATGCTCTGAGCCCATAATCTTCTAATATTTTTAACATTGTCTTGAGATTTTGGAGATGTTCCTCCTCATCCTAACCAGTAACAACGATGTCATCCAGATAACACTGAGTACTTGGGCAGCTTTGTAGTGCCTGTTCCATAGATTTCCGCCAGAGTGCAAGTACATATGCTACTCCAAAAATAAGCCTATTATAGCAATAAATACCTTTGTGATTTTTTTATGGTGAGAAACTTTGGACTCTTCTTCCATCTCTGTCTGTAAGGAGGCCGCTGCTAAGTTCACTTCTCACTTCTCCCTGCGTCTCCTCCTCCTTTCATTTCTCCTATAGTCCACTCTCCTCTCCTATCAGATCTTTTCCTCTCCAGCCCTTTATCTTTCCCATTCTTCTTGGCTAGTGGGACCACTGAGGTTGCTCATGGGCTCCACTCAACCTTGGAAAGAATTTCTTCAGCCTCCATGCAATTTAGCTCACTGGCTACTTTATCATGGATGATATAAAGAACCAGCTGGGCTGTGCAAAACTTGGGTGCTGCATTTTCATTTAATACTGTTTTACCCTTGATATCTTTGAGATTTCCAATGCCATCCGTGAACACTGCTGTGGCCTCATCCAGTCTCATCTTGTCTTGGGCCCTTAACTCCAGGTGGAGCAAGGCTATCAATGACCTCCCATCTCCATCGTCCTCTGTTCTGATACAGTTTCTCAATGGTGGGCCAGGAGTGACCCATTGTCTAATCTTGGCTTCAACGTCTTCTCCATGAGTTCCTTCTTTCCTTGGGGATTCCATTTTGATGCCTGTCTGGTGATGTTATTGGGTGGCTTCCTCAAGGTGGGGTAAATCCACCTCCATTTCTATTTGCATGTTTGTATCTGTATAATTTCCTGATTGTTGTTTTTGCACTGTGTCTTGTTGGTTACTTTGTCAGTCCACCTGACGTTTCGGATCCTTCTCAGGCGCTGGTTGATGAAAGCCTGCAGTTTTCATAGTGCCTTCTTTGTTGTTCTACAGGTTTCAGAGCCAGATAAGAGCACATTCAACATTTGAGTTGAAGATTCTGACTTTAGCTTTCCTTGATATGACTCTAGATGACCACACTTTCTTCAGGGTGTTGTAATCTACTCTGGTGTTGATCCTGGCTTTAATATCTTCACCTGTTCCACCATATATACTCACAATGCTTCCAAGAGAGACAAAGAGTCACTTTCCCAGGGTTGTAACTCTCATCGCTATGGGTCTCTTGCTGGTGCAGTTTATCTTCAATCACTTTTGTTTTATCTACATTTGGTCTTAGACCCAGCATGGTGGAGTTAGCGGTCAAGAGTTTGATTTCTCTTGCATCTGTTGGTTAGAGCTAGATAACAGGACGATGTCACCTACGACCTCTAGGCCATCAAATTGCCACCCCATAATCCACTGGATCCCATTTCATTTTTCACTTGTTGTCTGTTTCATAATCCAGACTAACACCAACAGGAACAGGAAAGGAGCCTTCAAACATCCCTGCTTCTCCCCAGTGTTAACAGTGAAGCTTTCTGACCATTATCCCGCATGTACAACTTTGCAGACATGTTGCTGTAGGCGTGCTTAATGTTATTGATAAATTTCTGCAGTATTCAATAATGTTTCATAAATTTCCATAGGGTGCTTCTGTCTAAGCTATCGAAAGCTTTCTTGCAGTCAATGAGGTGGACATAGAGAGAAGTATTCCATTAGATTGACTGTTAGGGAAGAGCAATCTTTCCTGTCCTTGGTGTGTGTCAATGGCTTGTTGAAGATGTCGTAGAATAATTCTGATTAGCATCTTTCCAACCACAGACATTAGGATATACATCTGAGGTTTTTACGGTCTCATGGGTCACCTTTCCTTGAAGCTTGATTTCACTCTTGTGGCACCTCTTCTTTGTTCCACGTGTTGCAGAACAAAGTGTATGGGGTATTTGCCGAAATGTTAGGGTCTTCCTTCAATGCCTCTGGTGGTACACTGTCTGGCCCACCTGCTTTTCCTGACATTAGCACCTTGATTGCCTGAATGATTTTCTTCTTTGTTGGCTTGGCACAGGTGGCATCCAAGTCTGTTGGGGCTTCTGGAATTAAAGGAGTTTCGGAGGAGGTGGTCTGTTCAGAAGCTCAGTGAAGTACTGTGCCCAACCTCGGAGCTGCTTGTCTTCTTTGGTTAGGACATTCCCATCTTTATCCTTCACTTGGGTGTTGATCTCGTTGAATCTGCCAGCTAGTGTCTTAGTAGTATTGCATTGGTCTTTCATATTCCCATTTTCTGAGACTTCTGCTTGGGACATAAGGGTGTTGATGTACACTCTCCCATCCCTCTTGATGTTTCTCTTTACTTCCTTTGCACTCTGTCATATTCCCTCACAACCCGGCAATAAAGCAAATTAAGGAAGGTACTGGATGATGCTGAAGTCCAACCCTATGTTCTCGTCATGAGAGGTGGAAATATGGAGGCTGGCCAACAGGGCTATGGTGAAGCTGTATTCATTCCTAGTTCTGCTTTCTCCTTCCTAGTTTTGTTTCTGTTGCATTTTTCTTTTAGTGTTCTCCTCCTGTTGATTGTTTCCATTGTTCCCAGTGTAATCCACTCCTTATGCTCAAATGTCCTGTTTCCCAATGCTTCCTTTCAAGTTTCATTTATTGACTCTTTGACAGCAGTCCAATCATCTTCAATATCAAGGTCCTCAAATGCCTGGAACCTGCTGGAAAGTGTGAGGGCAAATCTCTGAGCTGTTTCCCTGTTTCTCAGGTAGCTCACGTTGTATGTCAGTCACTGATTGGGTGCTGTGTAGTTTCTTTTTAGCTTCATCTGTACTTTGCCATCAGAAGATGGTGGTCTGATTCTGCATCTGCACCACGTCTCACTCTTACATCATGCAGTGATCTTTGAAACTTCTTTGAGATGCATGCATCTGATTCTCCTTTACATTGTTTGGTGTTGCCTTGTCTATTTGCTTGTGTGGGAGTAAGGTTCCTTCAATAACTAGTTTGAAGTTAGCACAAGTTTCACAAAATTGTTTCCCATTTTCATATATTTCTCTGAGACCATGATTCCCCATGGCCTGTTCTTATCCTACATTATCCCTGCCTATTTTGACAATGGTCAGGTATTTTTCCTTCCCTCTGCTGATGACTCCACTGAGTGCATTGTAGAACTCATCTTTGTCTTTTTCATTACCGTCGTTTGATGGTGTGTAATATTGGATAACTCGACCTGTTATATTCTTGTGCTTGATTTTAATGCCAGCAGTGATGATTCTGAAACCGATGGCTTCCCACGCAGTTGTGACCATCTGTACGAGGTGCTTCATTGCTCTGATGGCCTGAGTAGATGATACTTCCCTGGTCTGGCATCATCCATTGCCTTTCTTAATTTGCTTTATTGCCAGGGATGTGAGTTTCAAATGGTAGATGGACCTCCAATCAAGTTGCAGTTGTCTCAGCCAATCATGTCCCCGCAATGCTGGCCGTCCTGGTTTTGCCACAAAAAAAGCCAGTGTGACTTGTTGGCTGTTGAATTTCACTGTTACGAATGTCAATCCCACAGAAGTTACCTTTTCTTAGTTGGGTGTCTGCAGGCTTCAGTTTAATATCTTTGAAATGCATTTCAAACTCGTTTTGTGGAATGACTGAAACAGTCAATTCAGTGTCCTATTCTATTTTAATTATCTTGCCATTTGCTTCTGGTGTAAGCCATATTGCTTGTCTATTGTTAGTTTTCACATTGTGAATCTGAAGGCTACTTAGTCTTGTGTCAAACTCATCGTCAGATTTTCCATCAACAGAATGCAGATTAGTGCTCTTTATGAAACAATAACTTGACTTTTTAGTTTTTTCTCTTACCTGTGCAGTCCATTTATTTTTGTCTGCCCGACATGCTCTTTGCATGTGACCTACTTTGTTTCATGTTCTGCAAATTTTGCCTTTAAATCTGTATTGGTCTGGTGTATGTGAACCCCTGCCACAATGGTAACACATTTTGTTCAGCCAGCCAGACCTCCATCTGATGCAATTTTGTTCACACTCATTTTCATTCCTGACTGCAACTCAATTATATCTCTGTCTGCTGTTTACATAGATGCAGCAATTTCAACTGGTCTTTTCAATGTAAGTTGTACTTCAGTTTGGAGCTGTTTTTGAATAACTTCTTGTAAAATTCCATAAATGAAATGATCTCTCAGTGCATTATTAAGCCTGAACTGAAAATGTTCAGACAATCTCTTCAAATTAGCCATGTAAGATGAAATGGACTCCCCTTGCTTTTGATTCTGCCTATGAAACCTTTCTGCAAACAACTATGATTATGGTTCTAAATGTTACTGAATTACTTTTGACTAGTTTGGTTGGAGCAGTTAAAATTCAAAGCAAACTGTATGCTTTTAACACAATACACCCAGCAAAACTGGTAGCTGTTTCTCATTGGCTGTTTCATTTGCTTCAAAATACTTTTCAATTAGCTCTATATACTTTAGCCAGTTATCCATTGAAAATTGAACACAACTATATTTCTGATGTAGCCAGCTATTACTGATTTTTTTAATGATTATTATCAAGTGGTACTCATTGCTTATAAACCTGTGAATTCTTCCAATTTCTGCCTTTTTTTTAACTCACCTGTCTGCACGTTGCTAACTGGCGACGGGACATCAACCATCTCAACTTCGCCACACCTTGTTCCAATTCCAACCTCACTCCTTCTGAACGCTCTGCTCTCTACTCCCTCCACACTAATCCCAACCTCACTATAAAACCCGCTGATAAAGGGGGCGCTGTTGTAGTCTGGCGTACTGACCTCTACCTTGCCGAGGCACAGCGACAACTCGCTGATACCTCCTCTTATTTACCCCTCGGTCATGACCCTACCAAGGAGCACCAGGCCATTGTCTCTCTGAGTCCTGACAAAGGGTCTCGGCCAGAAACATTGACTGTACTTCTCCCTATAGACGCTGCCTGGCCTGCTGCGTTCCACCAGCATTTTGTGTGCGTTGTCTTCACATTGTGCTGTTTCTTTGCTCAACCATTCTTCACTGCACATTTCTCTTAACTCGAATATCTTGCTGCACTTCAAAAGGTCGGTATCTGTCTTGGGTTCATTTTAAAAATAGCTTGTCCTCACTGTTATGTTCTCTAGCTCCAAAACATTAAACAAATTAGAAGAAAAACAAAAGAGACAGAAACACAAGTCTACCTCCATTCTTTAATTTCAGTGAGGTGCACATGTATCACATTTTAGCATCATGATGTAGGCAATTCACATGTTTTTATGTAACAAAAATGCTTAATCAAGCACACCCCATAACTCCTGTACTTCCTGTACCTCCGTACCTCCCTTACTAGCCCCTGTATCTCCAATACATCCCATAGCTGAAGATCTTGTTCATGAGCACCAGGGCACATCCACACACCTTGTCCCTAATTACTACCTCTATAGCATTGTTTTCCCACTGTCCGATATCCGACATCTGACATACTGATCCTCCTGTACTTCCCATACCTCCTGAGATTCCCATACTTCCCAAAGCACCTTACCCCCTTCACTTCCTGGCCCTCCCTCACCTCTATCTCCCGTATCTTCTGTACCTCCTTTACCTCCCACATCTCCTGTACCTCCTATACCTGCCGTACCTCCTTTACCTCCTATAGCTCCTCTACCTCCCCACCTCCAGTAACTCCTCTACCTCCTGTAACTCCTTTACCTTCCCTACCCCTCTGTACCTCCCCTATCCCCTGTATCTCCCATACTCCCATTCCTCCTCTACCTCCTGTACCCCCTGTATCTCCCATACTTCCTCTACCTCCTGTATCTCTTGCACCTCCTTTAACTCCTTAACTCCCATGCCCCCTACCTCCCATACCTCCCAAACCTCCCATACCTCCCAAACCGCCTGTACCTCCGCTACCTCTCATACCTCCTTTACCTCCCATACCCGCTGTACCTCCCATACCTCCTTTACTTCCATTACCTCCCGTGGCTCCCCTACATCCAAAACGCCTGTAATTCCCTTACCTCTCTCCAGCAGTTACTTGAAAAGAAACCAAAACTGCTTACAGACTGAGCAAGATTCTCAGCACTTTATAATGTGTTTCCAAATAACTGATTTCCAAGTTAAAAAAAAGTATTTTTGATCCTTTATTATGAAACCAGCAAAGTGAAACAATCTTATAGCAATAGTAGAAATTAGCATAACCAGAATTAACAAGTAACAAATTAATCTGAAGAAAATATCATCATGTCCCTAGCTGCCTCTAATTGAACTACCTAGGACAAAGCATGATTAGTAACTATACTCAGTTGCTTCTACCACACCGCCTTTTCTCTGCATAAGGCAAGTGTCACTGGATGATGTGGATCATAATGTGTGAGTACAGTGTCTGATGTCACCATTTCCTTTACCTTTTTGAAAGTCACCTCACGCTGCTTTGCACATTGCAGTTTCTTCCCGATCTGCAGTCATGAGTTCAGGGGGTGGAGCATAGTAGGCAGGTTTGGCAGTAACCTGTTATAGCAGCTGACAAATCCTAAAAAAGACTGCAACTGTGACGTGTCCTTTGGCCCTGGGGCATGCACCACCACTACTTGAATTTTCTCAACACGCTTTTGTAAATCTTGTGCGTCAATGGTGTGACCATATTAAGTGACGCTTGATTTAAATAATTCATACTTCTTGTAGCTCATGTTTTACCTATACCTCCTGGACCCCCATACCTCCTGAACCTCCTGAATCTCCCATAGCACCTGTACCTCCCTTACCACTTGTGCCTCCAATAACCCTGTGCTCCCTGTACCTCCCATTCCTCCCACATCTCCCACTCCTCTCGTTCCTCCTGCTCCCCTGTTCCTCCTGCTCCCCCGTTCCTCCTGCTCCCCCATTCCTCCTGCTCCCCCATTCCTCCTGCTCCCCGTTCCTCCTGCTCCCCCATTCCTCCTGCTCCCCATTCCTCCTGCTCCCCGTTCCTCCTGCTCCCCCATTCCTCCTGCTCCCCGTTCCTCCTGCTCCCCGTTCCTCCTGCTCCCCCATTCCTCCTGCTCCCCCATTCCTCCTGCTCCCCGTTCCTCCTGCACCCCCGTACCTCCTGCTCCCCCATTCCTCCTGCTCCCCCATTCCTCCTGCTCCCCGTTCCTCCTGCTCCCCCATTCCTCCTGCTCCCCCATTCCTCCTGCTCCCCCGTACCTCCTGCACCCCCGTACCTCCTGCTCCCCCATTCCTCCTGCTGCCCCATTCCTCCTGCTCCCCGTTCCTCCTGCTCCCCCATTCCTCCTGCTCCCTGTTCCTCCTGCTCCCTGTTCCTCCTGCTCCCCCCATTCCTCTTGCTCCCCGTTCCTCCTGCTCCCCATTCCTCCTGCTCCCCCATTCCTCCTGCTCCCCATTCCTCCTGCACCCCCATTCCTCCTGCTCCCCGTTCCTCCTGCTCCCCCGTTCCTCCTGCTCCCCCATTCCTCCTGCTCCCTGTTCCTCCTGCACCCCCCATTCCTCCTGCTCCCCCCATTCCTCCTGCTCCCCGTTCCTCCTGCTCCCCCGTTCCTCCTGCTCCCCGTTCCTCCTGCACCCCCATTCCTCCTGCTCCCCTGTTCCTCCTGCACCCCTGTTCCTCCTGTTCCCCCTATTCCTCCTGCTCCCCCATTCCTCCTGCACCCCCGTTCCTCCTGCTCCCCCATTCCTCCTGCTCCCCCATTCCTCCTGCACCCCCATTCCTCCTGCTCCCCGTTCCTCCTGCACCCCCATTCCTCCTGCACCCCCATTCCTCCTGCTCCCCCATTCCTCCTCCTCCCCATTCCTCCTGCTCGCCGTTCCTCCTGCTCCCCCCATTCCTCCTGCTCCCCGTTCCTCCTGCTCCCCCATTCCTCCTGCTCCCTGTTCCTCCTGCTCCCCCCATTCCTCCTGCTCCCCGTTCCTCCTGCACCCCCATTCCTCCTGCTCCCCCATTCCTCCTGCTCCCCTGTTCCTCCTGCACCCCCATTCCTCCTGTTCCCCCTATTCCTCCTGCTCCCCCATTCCTCCTGCTCCCCATTCCTCCTGCTCCCCCCATTCCTCCTGCTCCCCGTTCCTCCTCCTCCCCATTCCTCCTGCTCGCCGTTCCTCCTGCTCCCCCCATTCCTCCTGCTCCCCGTTCCTCCTGCTCCCCCATTCCTCCTGCTCCCTGTTCCTCCTGCTCCCCCCATTCCTCCTGCTCCCTGTTCCTCCTGCACCCCCATTCCTCCTGCTCCCCCATTCCTCCTGTTCCTCCCATTCCTCCTGCACCCCCGTTCCTCCTGTTCCCCCTATTCCTCCTGCTCCCCCATTCCTCCTGCACCCCCGTTCCTCCTGCTCCCCCATTCCTCCTGCTCCCCCATTCCTCCTGCACCCCATTCCTCCTGCTCCCCGTTCCTCCTGCACCCCCATTCCTCCTGCTCCCCCATTCCTCCTGCACCCCCATTCCTCCTGCTCCCCCATTCCTCCTCCTCCCCATTCCTCCTGCTCGCCGTTCCTCCTGCTCCCCCCATTCCTCCTGCTCCCCGTTCCTCCTGCTCCCCCATTCCTCCTGCTCCCTGTTCCTCCTGCTCCCCCCATTCCTCCTGCTCCCCGTTCCTCCTGCACCCCCATTCCTCCTGCACCCCCATTCCTCCTGCTCCCCCATTCCTCCTCCTCCCCATTCCTCCTGCTCGCCGTTCCTCCTGCTCCCCCCATTCCTCCTGCTCCCCGTTCCTCCTGCTCCCCCATTCCTCCTGCTCCCTGTTCCTCCTGCTCCCCCCATTCCTCCTGCTCCCCGTTCCTCCTGCACCCCCATTCCTCCTGCTCCCCCATTCCTCCTGCTCCCCTGTTCCTCCTGCACCCCCATTCCTCCTGTTCCCCCTATTCCTCCTGCTCCCCCATTCCTCCTGCTCCCCATTCCTCCTGCTCCCCCCATTCCTCCTGCTCCCCGTTCCTCCTCCTCCCCATTCCTCCTGCTCGCCGTTCCTCCTGCTCCCCCCATTCCTCCTGCTCCCCGTTCCTCCTGCTCCCCCATTCCTCCTGCTCCCTGTTCCTCCTGCTCCCCCCATTCCTCCTGCTCCCTGTTCCTCCTGCACCCCCATTCCTCCTGCTCCCCCATTCCTCCTGTTCCTCCCATTCCTCCTGCACCCCCGTTCCTCCTGTTCCCCCTATTCCTCCTGCTCCCCCATTCCTCCTGCACCCCCGTTCCTCCTGCTCCCCCATTCCTCCTGCTCCCCCATTCCTCCTGCACCCCATTCCTCCTGCTCACCGTTCCTCCTGCACCCCCATTCCTCCTGCACCCCCATTCCTCCTGCTCCCCGTTCCTCCTGCTCCCCCATTCCTCCTGCTCCCCGTTCCTCCTGCTCCCCCATTCCTCCTGCTCCCCATTCCTCCTGCTCCCCCATTCCTCCTGCTCCCCATTCCTCCTGCTCCCCCCATTCCTCCTGCTCCCCGTTCCTCCTGCTCCCCCATTCCTCCTGCACCCCCATTCCTCCTGCACCCCTGTTCCTCCTGTTCCCCCCATTCTTCCTGCTACCCCCTGTTCCTCCTGCTCCCCCATTCCTCCTGCTCCCCCCATTCTTCCTGCTACCCCCTGTTCCTCTTGCTCCTCCCATTCCTCCTGCTCCTCTGTTCCTCCCGGATCTCCTGTTCCTTCCAGATCTCCCGTTCCTCCTGCATCTCCCATTCCTCCCGTTCCTCCTGGACCTCCTATACCTCAGGTAGCTTCTGATTTTCCCATAACACCCATACCCCCCATATCCCCCTTTCTTCTCATACTCCCTCTAACTCCCGTACCTCCAGTACCTCCCGTAGCTCCTTCACCTCCTCCGTCTCCTGTACAGCATGTACATCCAGTCATCATCATCATCATCATCATCAGCGATCACTCGTAGTGGAGTATGATTCTTCTTCTGGTGGTTGAGCTGGTCACTTGTGGGTCTTGCGATGACTGAAGAGGCCGGTCCTATTGTAGTGTTGGCAGGTGTAGGTCACTGAGGTGGTGGTGGATGTGGCTGGTTGTGTCTCCCAGTCTCTCCTTATGTTGAAGCTGCTTAGTCTCTGCAGCACAGTGGAGGTATTCTTCGAGTTGTGCAGTCCCCTCACAGACAGTCCTTCTTCGGTTTTTCTTATCCTGTGCTAGCTTCTCCCATTTATTCAGGTGGATGTGGCACTTCCTCAGGCGGGTCTTGATATTGTCTTCGAACCACTTTTTCTGCCCTCCAGGAGTGCACTTTGGATCCTTGAGTTGGTCGAACAAGAGTTGCTCGGATATATGGATGATGTGGCCAACCCATCGCTATTGGTGTTGAGTCACTATTGTCACTATGGAGTTAATGTCAGCTTCTTCCAGCACGCCTGTTTTTCAAGCTAACTCTCAGAATCTTTCAGAGACAGGCTTTGACGGTAATTTTTTAGGGATTTTGTGTGCCTGCTGAATGTTGTCCATGACTTCGCTTCATATGGCTAGGAGAGGAGGACTATAGCTTTATAGACAAGAAGCTTAGTGTTGGTCGTGTGATCCCAATCTTCAAAAACCCTCTATTCCAGCCTGGCAAAAGCTCCGCTCACACAGCCTAGTCTGCGATTTGTTTCAAGGTCAATGTTGGCTCTCGAAGAAAGAAGGCTGCCAAGATATGGGAAATGATCAGTGTTCTCCAGAGAGATGTTGTCAATGGATGGTTGGAGATTTAGGAGCTTGATCTGGAGCAGGCTGGTGCAGGACCTGGGTTTTCTTGATGTTTAGATCAAGTCCCATGAGCTTGCATGCTCTGGCAAAAGCATCCATTATGCACTGCAGATCCTCCTCAGAGTGAGCTATGATGGTATTGTTGTCTACATGTTGGAGATCCATGATGAAATTAGTTGGCATCTTGCTCTTTGCCTTGAACCTTTTATGGTTAAAGAGCCCTCTCCATTGACAATCTCCATCCATAGAGAATCTGGACTCCTTGTGGGAGGTCTTTGTCTGTGGGGTGAAGAATGGCTGCAATGAAAATGGCAAAGAGAGTTGGGGCAATGATGCACCCTTGTTTGATGCTGGTCTCAACCTTAAAAGGAGCTGTTTCAGAGCCGCTGTTGCTGATGACTGTTGCACTCACGGGCATCCACTTTTGAACAGTCCCTGCCAAAGGGCAGGACGATTTACAGAGCCACATGCTTTTGTAAGATCTATGAAGGTCATATAAAGTGGGAGATTTTGTTCCCGGGCTTTCTCCTGCAATTGGTGTGCTCTAAAAATCATGTCAGATGTTCCTCTGGCTGGACAGAAGCCACACCAAGACTCAGGCAGGAGATCAGCCAGAGGTCACATAAAGTTCAAGTGAGTACCTTCCCTGTTGTAGAGAGGAGGAAGATGCCTCTATAGTTTCCCGCAATCAGCTTTGTCACCCTTTTTGAAGAGTGTGCCAATCAAGGCATCCCTGAGTTCAGATCTCCTGGTCCCAGATCTTGACAAGCAGTTCATGAATATGATTTAAGGTTCTGTGTCACCTTCCTTGAGGATTTCTGCTGGAATTCCATCAGGCCCAGTAGCCTTGTTGTTCCTCAATTTCTTGCAAGCCGACTGCACCTCTTTGACACTAGAGGGTTTGCTCATGTCCTCCTCTGTGCTTCGTTGTTGGAGCTGGTTAATGACTACAATCAGGTACACCCAGTACCTCTTGTACCACCATACCTCCTGAACCTTCCATTACTGTTGTTCCTTGTGTAACCCCAGTATGCCTTGAACTTCCTGTACTTCCTGTAGCTCCTGATTTTCCCGTAGCTCTGTAACCTCCAGTACCTCCAGATACTGTCAATCCTTCTGTACTTGCAAACCTCCTGTACTTCTGGATCTCTCATACCTCTTGTAGCTCCTGATTTTCCCGTAGCTCTGTAACCTCCAGTACCTCCAGTTACTGTCAATCCTTCTGTACTTGCAAACCTCCTGTACTTCTGGATCTCTCATACCTCTTGTAGCTCCTGATTTTCCCGTAGCTCTGTAACCTCCAGTACCTCCAGTTACTGTCAATCCTTCTGTACTTGCAAACCTCCTGTACTTCTGGATCTCTCATACCTCCTGTAGCTCCTGATTTTCCCATAGCTCTGTAACCTCCAGTACCTCCAGTTACTGTCAATCCTTCTGTACTTGCAAACCTCCTGTACTTCTGGATCTCTCATACCTCCTGTAGCTCCTGATTTTCCCATAGCTCTGTAACCTCCAGTACCTCCAGTTACTGTCAATCCTTCTGTACTTGCAAACCTCCTGTACTTCTGGATCTCTCATACCTCCTGTAGCTCCTGATTTTCCCGTAGCTCTGTAACCTCCAGTACCTCCAGTTACTGTCAATCCTTCTGTACTTGCAAACCTCCTGTACTTCTGGATCTCTCATACCTCCTGTAGCTCCTGATTTTCCCGTAGCTCTGTAACCTCCAGTACCTCCAGTTACTGTCAATCCTTCTGTACTTGCAAACCTCCTGTACTTCTGGATCTCTCATACCTCCTGTAGCTCCTGATTTTCCCGTAGCTCTGTAACCTCCAGTACCTCCAGTTACTGTCAATCCTTCTGTACTTGCAAACCTCCTGTACTTCTGGATCTCTCATACCTCCTGTAGCTCCTGATTTTCCCGTAGCTCTGTAACCTCCAGTACCTCCAGTTACTGTCAATCCTTCTGTACTTGCAAACCTCCTGTACTTCTGGATCTCTCATACCTCTTGTAGCTCCTGATTTTCCCGTAGCTCTGTAACCTCCAGTACCTCCAGTTACTGTCAATCCTTCTGTACTTGCAAACCTCCTGTACTTCTGGATCTCTCATACCTCCTGTAGCTCCTGATTTTCCCGTAGCTCTGTAACCTCCAGTACCTCCAGTTACTGTCAATCCTTCTGTACTTGCAAACCTCCTGTACTTCTGGATCTCTCATACCTCCTGTAGCTCCTGATTTTCCCATAGCTCTGTAACCTCCAGTACCTCCAGTTACTGTCAATCCTTCTGTACTTGCAAACCTCCTGTACTTCTGGATCTCTCATACCTCCTGTAGCTCCTGATTTTCCCGTAGCTCTGTAACCTCCAGTACCTCCAGTTACTGTCAATCCTTCTGTACTTGCAAACCTCCTGTACTTCTGGATCTCTCATACCTCCTGTAGCTCCTGTACCTTCCGTACATTGTCTGTCTTGTACTTCTTGCACCTCTTGTAGTTCTGTTTTTCCCACAGTTCTGGAACCTCCTGTAGTTCCCATACCTCCTGTATCTCCAATACCTCCCATACCTCTCATAGCAAAGTACCTCCCATAACCCCTGTACCTCCTGTACATGTCCTGATCCCGACTGAAGAGTGGCAGGCATCCAAGATCCAGCACTCCAATTCCCCAGAGCATGATTAGCTGCCAATTATTGCCTGCCGCATTCCTTCATGGAAAGTCTGTACTTAAAGGCCTAATCCTGAGCACTCAGTGCTCAACCATAGGAGTTCCATTTCAAGAACTAGTGTTTTTGATTTTAGACCATAAGATATAGGAGCAGAAGTAGGCCATTTGGCCCATTGAGTCTTCTCCGCCATTCAATCATGGGCTGATCCACTTCATCCATTCATCTCCCCTCCCCTGCTTTCACCCCATACCCTTTGATGCCCTGGCTAATCAAGAACCCGTCTATCTCTGCCTTAAATACACCCAATGACTTGGCCTCCACAGCCGCTCATGGCAACAAATTCCACAGATTTACCATCCTCTGACTAAAGTAATTTCTCTGCATCTCAGTTCTAAAAGGACGTCCTTCAATCCTGAAGTCTTGCCCTCTTGTCCTAGACTCCCCCACTATGGGAAATAACTTTACCATATCTAATCCATTCAGGCCTTCTAACATTTGGAATGTTTCTATGAAATCCCCCCTCATTCTCCTGAACTCCAGGGAATACAGCCCAAGAGCTGCCAGATGTTCCTCACACAGTAACCCTCTCATTCCTGGAATCATTCTTGTGAATTTTGCCTTTGTATCTCATTTGTGTCATCTTGTCTATTTTGAGTCTGAGTCTGAGTTAATTCCAGACCTTACCCTGCATTTGGGCTTGCTTTAACCATCCTTGTTACAGCACAACTGAGCCATCATGAACCCTGCAGAGTATGAATATTTGCAAATAGTATTGGCCTACCAGGGTGTAACTGTAGACAGACACGACAACACACTTCAGAAGATCCTCACCACTCTCCAGAAACATTCTGACTCTGGTAGGCAGAATCCAAGTTTAGCCAGAGTGGCTGCCACTTCTGGGCATCTTCTAGCTGGAGACTCTGTCAATACTTGTGAGGGATCGGTGTGCCTATCAGCTCCTGAACGGTACAATGGTAACCCCAAAGCACGCCGAGGATTCCTGGCACAATGCTCCTTGGCCTTTGAGTTACAGCTGTTCAAGTTCCTGTTGGAACTCAGCTGGGTAGCCTATATCATTTAGCTCCTTACTGGAATAGCCCTTGCCTGGGCCATTGCACCCTGGGAGAAGGAGTCACCTGTCTCTGCAAGTGCAGACCTCCTTATCACCCCGCTGCAGGGCATGGGTCTGTAATAAAGCTCCTCAACCTTCTCCAGAGGAATGGGTCTGGGGCCGATTATTCCACAGGTTTTCACCCACTGGAGGATCTGGAGTCTTACAGACCTGGCATTTCGACTTGATAACCAATTGATGGAAAGGAGAAGGGATAGATGAAGGGGATTAATCCAAAGAGGTTTCCCTCACCCCCTCACCTGACCTTCCTCGGTCCTCTCCTATTCCCCAGGTTAGGATTTCACCTCGAATACAGTTGATCCCACCAAGAAGCTAATGCAAATAGGTCGGACCAGGCTCTTTCGAGTCAAAAGAGAGAATTTACTGCAGAGGGGCCGGGCATTATCAGGCTTCTTCTCCAAAGCTGACAGGAAAGCCCTGTAACTATTCAGCGTCGGGAGGAAAGTGAGGGTTGTTAGCCTCACTCCTGGTTTAGCTCCCTCCAAGGTGGTGTTCTCCACATCACTTTCATGTAGAGACCAAAAACAAGCCCTGGACCCCTTTATTGACTCTGGTGCGGTGGGGGAATTTTTTGGACCTTGATGGACCAGAAGATTAAAAATCCCTTTTTCACATCTCACACGTTTCAACCAGTGACTCATTGACATGGACCTGGATGGGAGACCTTTGGCGCTGGGCCAGATCAAGCAGATCCCCACTCAAGCTCAAGATCGGCCAGCATTTCACCCGATCCACTTCCTAGAAGATCATTCTGGGTCATCCCTGGCTGCCGTCCTACAACCCGAGAGCCAATTGGACTACTGGCGTCACCCTGGGCTCGTCAAACCGATGCAAAATGAAATGCCTCCAAAAGGAGCATGAGACACCTTCCGAAACTACCTGTTGGACGCCTCCCGAATTACCTGCAGAACCATCCACCTCTCACCTCTGTGCATCTAATCTATCTAGTGTATCTCCAGAACTTTCAGACCTGTGGTCAGGAAGGGGAAAGAGGTTAAGGAGTCAGTGCAGAGTATCCCTGTGGTCATCCCCCTCAACAACAGGTATAGTATTTTGGATACTCTCAGAGGAGATGACCTAACAGAAGACCTGTCACAGTGGGTCTCTAGCACTGAGTCTGCCTCTGTGACTCAGAAGGGAAGAAGAGGCACGCTGTGCTGATAGGGTGTCCATTGGTTAGGGGAACGGACTGGAGGTTCTGTGGGTGAAAACTAGATTTCCAGATGGTATGTTGCTTCCAGGGTGCCAGGGTCCAGGATATTTCAGATCAAATCCTCAGCGTTCTTAAGTGGGATAGTGAACAGCCAGAAGTCGTGGTTCATGTAGATACCAATGACATGGGTAGGACAAGTGATGAGGTTCTGCATAGGGAGTTCAGGGAGTTAGGTGCTATGTTAAAGGCAGGACCCCCCAGGGTTGTGATCTCAGGATTTCACGTGCTAATGAGGCTACAACTAGGAATATTATGCAGTTTAATATGTTGCTAAGGAGTTGGTGTAGTAGGGAGGGCATAAGATTTCTGGATCATTGGGATCTGTACAGAAGGGACACTTTGCATCTGAACTGGAGGGGGACTAATATCTGAGGGGGAAAGGCTTGTTAATGCTGTATGGTGGGGTTTAAACTAGAGTTGCAGGGGGTTGCGATTCAGAATGCCAGAACAGTTAGTGGAGAGATTGTGGAGGGAGATGTTGGTAAGACCACAGACAAAGTTAGGAATCAAAAGATGCGACAAAATCGAAAAGGATGAATACAGGACTGAAGGTGTTGTACCTGAATGCACGCAGTAGCCAGAATAAAGTAGATGAACTTGCAGCACAGTCGCATCTTGGCAGGTATGATACTGTAGGCATCAGTGAACCATGGCTGAACGATTATAGCTGGGAGCTTAATGTCCAAGGATACACATTGTATCAACAGGATAGGCGGTAAGGCAGAGGGGTTGAACAAAAAATGAAATCAAATCATTAGAAAGAGGTGACATAGGATTGGAAGATGTTGAATCATTGTGGATAGAGCTGCACAAGGAACTGCAAGAAAAAAAAGACCCTGATGAGGGTTGTATAGAGACCCCCAAACAGTAGTAAGGATGTGGCCTTCAAATTACAACAGGATATAGGAACTGCAAGCCTAAAGGGAAATGTTACAATAGTCATGAGGGACCAATATGCAGGTAGATTGGGAAAATCAGCTTGGTGACGGATTACAGGAAAGCAAATTTCTAGGGTGCCTACGAGGTGGTGTTTTAGAACAGCTCATGGTTGACCCCACTAGAGGATCAGCTATTCTGGATTGGCTGTAGTGCAATGAACCAGAATTGATTAGGGAGCTTAAGGTAAAAGAGCCCATATGGGCAAGAAATCATAATTTGATTGAATTCACCCTGAAGTTTGAAAAGGAGAAGCTAAAGTTAGATGAATCAGTATTACAGTGGAGTAAAGGAAATTACAGAGGCATGAGAGAGGAGTTGGCCAAAATTGACTAGCAAAGAACACTGGCAGGGATGATGGCAGAGCAGCAATGGCTGGAATTTCTGGAAGAAATTTGGAAGGCACATGATATATATATCGGAAAGAGGAATAAGCATTCTAAAGGAAAAATGACACAATCGTGACTAACAAAAGAGTCAAAGCCAAAGAGAGGGCATATAATGGAACAGAATTAATGAGAAGTTAGAGGATTGGGAAGATTTTAAAAACCAACAGAAGGCAACTTAAAAAAGTAATTAAGTATATAAAGATGTAATTTTTTTTAAAAGTAAGCTAGCCAATAATATTAAAGAGGATACTAAAAATTTCTTCAGATACATGAAGTGTAAAAGAGAGGCGAGAGTGATATTGGACCTCTAGTAAATTATGTTGGAGAGGTAGCAATTGGGAACAAAAAATGGTAGATGAAATGAATAAGTGTTTAGCATCAGTCTTCACTGTGGAAGACACTAGCAGTAAGTTCCAGGTATAAAGTGGCATGAATTATGTGAAGTTACTCTAACTATACAGGATCTGAAGATCTGGACAAGATGGTGTACACTGCAGAGATTTGAAAGAGGTGGCATTATAAAAGATTATAAAAGGAGGTATTATAAAAGATCTTTCAAGGATCACTAGATTCTGGAATGGCTCTAGAAGACTGGAAAATTGCAAATGTCACTCCACTCCTCAAGAAGGGAGAGAGGCAGAAGAAAGGAAACTATAAGCCAGTTAGTCCTGACCTCAGTGATTGAGAAGATGTTAGAGTCGGTTATTAAGGATGAGGTCTCAGGGAACTTGGAGGTGCATGATAAAATAAGCTGTAGTCATCATGGTTTCCTCAAGGGAAAATCTTGCTTGGCGAATCTGTTGGAATCCTTTGAAGAAATAACAAGCAGGATAGACAAAGGAGAATCACTTGATGTTGTGTACTCGGATTTTCAGAAGGCCTTTGACAAGGTGCCACACATGAGGCTGCTTAACAAGCTACGAGCCCATAGCACTACAGGAAAGATTCTAGCATGGATAAAGCAGTGGCTGATTGGCAGGAGGCAAAGAGTGGGAATAAAGGAAGACTTTTCTAGCAGGCTGCCATTGAATAGTGGTGTTCAACAGGGGCTTGTGTTTTCCAGTCTTCTGGAACCATTCCTGAACCTAGTAACTCTTGAAAGATCATTACTAGCGCCTCCACGATCTCTTCAGCCACCAACTTTCAGTTACCCAAGAACCTTCTCTCTCATTATGGTAGCTTCGCACACTTAATGACCCCTGGCACCAGGAACTTCCACCATACTATCAGTGTCTTCCCCAGTGTAGACTGATGCAAAATACTTATTCAGTTCATCCACTATTTTGTTGTACCCCATTACAGCCTCTCTAGCATTCTTTTCCAGTGGTCAATATCCACTCACCTCTCTTTCACAGTTACGTATCATCTCCAACCCAGTTACCTATGGTCTCCAACTCCCAAGCACCATGCAGATTCACCCCACGTTCCATATATCCCACCTCCAGTCCTTGATTGCCAGCCTCTTGGCTCCAGTTCCCAAACCTTCTCAATCTCCCAGAACTGTTGAGGGTCAACCCACCTACAGTGAATTTTGGACACCTGCGTTGTTCGAGGTAAAATGCAGTACTTTGTAGATTAGGAGGGGATGTAGCCCAAAAGAAAGAAGCTGGATTCCTTCATGGGACATCCTGGACCCTACCTTGCATCATCTGCACCATCCTGTTCATCTTGGGCCATCAAGAGCTGGATTGGTTGGGGTAGATGAGAGGGTGTTTTCTCATGGCCCCATCTGAACAGCAGCAGGCATCCAACTTCCAGTGCTCCAATTCCCTGGCATATGGTTAGCAGACACTGACACTTAGAGACTTAGACTGCCAATTATTGCCTGCCATAGAAAGTCTGTACTTAAAGGCCTCGTGCTGAGCACTCAGTGCTCAATCATAAGAGTTCCATTTCTAGTGCCACTATTTGAGATTTTGCCTTTGGATTTAATTTGTGTTGTCTTGTTTATTTCGAGTATGAATGTATTCTAGATGTTACTCTGTACTTGAGTTCATCACTAACCATAGCTCTCTCTTTACACCCCCATCCCCATACCACTTCCCATATCTCCTATACGTCCTCCACCTCCTATAGCTCCCTCCACAACCCTGGTACCTTGTTCACTTCCTGTGATTCCCAAGCTGTTGTGTATTTAATATTTAAGTAACATTTGAGTAGTATTGAATGATTAAGAATTCTTGTTCATTTAAATGTTTCATCACAAGTTCTATGTACGGATATGTGAATTGCATAAGTCATTACGCGACCACGTGGTAAGTGTGCACCTTGCTTAAAGTGAACATGAAGTAAGACTCACATTTTGGATTCCTGTGTCTTCCCTTCAATTAGTTTAATGTTTTGAAGTTACAGAACATAACCCATACCTCCTTCACGCCTATACCTCCTTCACATCTATACCTCCTTCATGCCTATACCTCCTTCACGCCCATACCTCCTTCACGCCTATACCTCCTTCACGCACATACCTCCTTCACGCCTATACCTCCTTCATGCCCATACCTCCTTCACGCCTATACCTCCTTCACACCCATATCTCCTTCACGCCTATAACTCCTTCACGCCCATACCTCCTTCACACCTATACCTCCTTCACACCCATACCTCCTTCACGCCCATACCTCCTTCACGCCTCTACCCCCTTCACGCCCATACCTCCTTCATGCCTATACCTCCTTCACACCCATATCTCCTTCACGCCTATACCTCCTTCACGCCCATACCTCCTTCACGCCCATACCTCCTTCACGCCTATACCTCCTTCACGCCTATACCTCCTTCACGCCCATACCTCCTTCACACCCATACCTCCTTCACGCCTATACCTCCTTCACATCTATACCTCCTTCACGCCTATACCTCCTTCACGCCCATACCTCCTTCACGCCTATACCTCCTTCATGCCCATACCTCCTTCACGCCTATACCTCCTTCACACCCATATCTCCTTCACGCCTATAACTCCTTCACGCCCATACCTCCTTCACACCTATACCTCCTTCACACCCATACCTCCTTCACGCCTCTACCTCCTTCATGCCTATACCTCCTTCACACCCATATCTCCTTCACGCCTATACCTCCTTCACGCCCATACCTCCTTCACGCCCATACCTCCTTCACGCCTATACCTCCTTCACGCCCATACCTCCTTCACACCCATACCTCCTTCACGCCTATACCTCCTTCACGCCCATACCTCCTTCACGCCCATACCTCCTTCACGCCTATACCTCCTTCACGCCCATACCTCCTTCATGCCTATACCTCCTTCACACCTATACCTCCTTCACGCCCATACCTCCTTCACGCCTATACCTCCTTCACGCCCATACCTCCTTCACGCCTATACCTCCTTCACGCCCATACCTCCTTCACGCCTATACCTCCTTCACGCCCATACCTCCTTCACGCCCATACCTCCTTCACGCCTATACCTCCTTCACGCCCATATCTCCTTCACGCCTATACCTCCTTCACGCCCATACCTCCTTCACACCCATACCTCCTTCACGCCTATACCTCCTTCACGCCCATACCTCCTTCACGCCTATACCTCCTTCACGCCCATACCTCCTTCATGCCTATACCTCCTTCACGCCTATACCTCCTTCATGCCCATACCTCCTTCACGCCTATACCTCCTTCACCTCCTGTATTGCCTATTTGTCATCTATCTCATAATGTGGACACTGAGGTTTGGCATGCTGGTTTGATCCTGTGGTTTGACAAGTTGTACATGTTGTACACTCAAAGTTGCTTTTCTGCACACCACTGTTGTAACGCATGTCTATTTGAGTTATTGTTTCCTTCCTGTCGGCTTGAATTAGTCTGGCCAATCTTCTCTGACCTCCCTCATTAACAAGGCATTTTGACCCTCGAAAAGTCACTCACTGTATATATATATTCTTTTCACACCATTCCATATAAACTATGCAGACTGTTGTGTGTGACAATCCCAGGAGATCAGCAGTTTCTGAGATACGCAAGCCACCCAGTCTGTCACCAGCAACCCTTCCGCGGTCAAAGTCACTTAAATCACTTTTCTTCCCCATTCTGTTATTTGGACTGAACAACAACTGAACATCTTGACCATATCTGCATATTTTTAAGCATTGAGTTGCTAGCACATGATTGGCTGATTAGATATTTGCATTAACAAGCAGGTGTTGTATCTAATAAAATGGCCACTGAGTGAACATTATGTGAAATTTGTTACTTGCGGCAAAGTCATAAAGATTACTATAAGTTATAAAAGTAAATGAGTTTCTAGAATTTCTTTGTTACCTTACATTCATTGGACAGGTTTGAAATGCAGGGAACCATGTACATACATTACCCAACCACAGCCATTACCTCTCCAACCTTTAGAAACGTACAGATCAAGCTATCACTCCAATGGATTTTTGGTTCTATTAAAGTGGAGGTTGATAGGTTCTCGATGAGTCAGGGTGTCAAACGTTACAGGGAGATGGCAGGAGAATGGGATTGAGAGGCAGAATAGATCAGCGTGCAGGAATGGTGGAGCAAACTCATTGGGCCAAATGGCCTAATTCTGCTCCCATGTTTTATGATCTAGTTTAAGAATCTGTCTCTTATTAAATTCTTGATTCTCTGCAACTTCCATTATGTTTGTGATGGTGGAAAATGTGTTTTCCTCACTATTTCCCATAATAATATCTCCTGCTTCTGACTTACACCAAACTAATTTTATAGAAGAACTTATACTCAGTAGCCACTTAATTAGGGAACACCTGACCATGTGCTCATTAATGCAACTATCTACTCAGTCAATCATCTGGCAGCAACTCAATGCATAAAAGCATGCAGACATGGTCAAGAGGTCCATTTGTTGTTCAGGGAAATGAAGAGGGGAAGAACTGTGATCCAAGTGACTTTAATCATGAAATGATTGTTGGTGCCAGATGGAGTAATTTGAGTATCTCAGAAACTGCTGATCTCCTGGGATTTTCACCCACAACTTCCTCAAGAGTTTATGGAAAATGGTGCAAGAAACAAAAAAAGATCCCGTGACTGGCAGTTCTGTGGGCGAAAATACGTTGTTGATGAGAGAGATCAGAGGAGAATGGCCAGACTGGTTCAAGCCGACAGGAAGGTGACAGTAACTCCAATAACCATGTGTTACAACAGTGGTGTGCAGAAGAGTGTCTTTGAACACACAACACATTAAGCCTTAAAGTGGATAGGCTACAGCAGCAGAAGACCACAAACATACACTCAGTGATCACTTCATTAGATACAAGAGGCACCTGATAAAGTTGCTATGACTTATACAATCTCTTCTTTGTATTTCTTGTTAACTTACTTTTATACGCTATATTCTCCCCATTTAGCAATTTCTGTATGTCCTTTGCTGGTTTCCAGTTCCCAATCTAACTCTTTCTAATCTTATATTCCCTAAAGTCTTCAGTTAGCCACAGATGGCTCACATGCTGGGAACATTTTACTTCTAAATGCTGGAGTATCTGATGTGAGTTATGGATTACTCCTTTCCTTTTTAATTTGGTCCTTAATTCTAATTGATAAATCCAGCTCACTCATTGTTTTCCAACACCTATTTCATCGGCTTTATTTAAAATTGAGATTGTGGTTTCTTATTTAACGGAGTTAATTAAATCGATGGAACTCGTTTCAGATGCAAAGTACGTCTGTTGCAAAAGAGCACAGATTAATATCAGATCAGAAACAGGTTTATTATCACAGATGGTGTGAAATTTGTTGTTCTGCGGCAGTACATTGCAAAGACATAAACATCTATAAATTGCAAATTACAAATCTATAAATTACAAAAATAAACTGTCTTTTAAAAGGAATAACAAGATAGGATTCATGGGATCACGGGGCATTTGGAAAACTGATGGTAGAGGTGAAGAGGCTGTTTCTAAATTGTTGACTGAGGGCCTTCAGGCTCCTATACCTCCTCCCTGATGGAGGTAATAAGATGAGAGCATTTCCTGGATGGTGAAGGTCTTTAATGATGGATAACGCCTTCAAGAGACTCTGCCTTTTGAAGATTTCCTTCATGATGGGAAGAGTTGACCTTGCGATGGAGATGGGTGTGTCTACGACCCTCTGTAGCCTCTTGTGATCCTGTGCATTGGAGATAATATATCAGGATATCAGGCTGTGATGCAACCATTCAGATAGCTCTCCACCAGACAGCCTTTGGTGATGTACCAAATCTCCTCAGACTCCTAAAGAAGTAAATCCATTGGCATGCCATTATCATTATTACCTCAATATGTTGGGCCCAGGATAGATCCTCAGACACTCAGCAACTTGAAGATGCTCACACTTTCCACTGTTGACCGCTCAGTGAGGATTGATATACATTCTCACAACTTCCCCTTGCTGAAGTCCGCAATCAATTCCTTGGTCTTGCTGACATTGAGTGCAAGGTTGTTCATGTGGCATCTCACCCCTCTTTTTCACCCTCTGAGCTTCTGCCAATAATCTCTACAGCAAAACCAACAAAAGGATACATCCTATCCCAACTTTATGAGCCATTATTGGCCTAAGGACACATTAACTGCCTTTTATCAAAGTGGGATTGTCTTTCATTGGAGTTTAGAATCACCTATAGCTGTTTTAGTGTAGATCAGTTTTCTTCTGTGTGGTCATGGATACTCTGCAGTGCACTCCCTTACTATGATATGACTTAAATGTTAATGATAATGTAATCTTTCATTAAATTGAGATATTAGATTGGATTGGAATATTGTCATATACACCAGGGTGCAATGAAGTTCCCTATTTGCATGGAACTCACCAAATAAACAGAGCGCGGTACAAAGATTGTCATGCAGTCTGACATAGTGCAAAAAGAAATGTTAACTGGAGGTAGGATGAAGAATCTGAGAACATGGTAGCACCACCAGGAAGATGATGTGAGCAAGGTGATTGGTTCAGGAGTCTAATTGTCTGAGCTTTCAAGATTCCCACCTCTTCCTCTCTTCTTCTATTTTCAACTCTGTCTTCTTACCTCTTCTGACCTGCCTTTTACCTCCCCCTGGTGTCCCTCCTCCTTCCTTTTCTCCTATTCTCCACTCTCCTCTCCTATCAAATTCTGCCATCTCCAGCCCTTTCATTTTCCTACCACCTGGCTTCACCTATCACCTTCTAGCCATCCTACGTCCCCTTTCCCACCCCCACCTTTCTATTCTGGCAACTTCCCCTTTCCTTTCCAGTCCTGAAGAGGGGTGTTGGCTCGAAACGTCGACTGTTTGTTCATTATCCATGACCTGCTGAGTTCCTCCAGCATTTTGTGTGTGTTGTTCTTGCTCAAAGGGCCAAATTGCCTACTCCTGCACCTATGGTCTAATGTCTATTGTCTATTGTCTATTTCCTGCCAGTAGGTAGGACAGAGGAAATGGAATGGCCAAGGTAGCAAGAATCCTTGACAATACTGTCAGCTTTCTTGAGCCAATGCACCGTGAAAATTATAAGACCGTTAGACCACAAGACGTAGGAGCAGAATTAGGCCATTCAGCCCAGTGATCCTGCTCTGCCATTCCATCACGGCTGATTTATTTTCCCTCTCAACCCCATTCTCCTGCCCTCACCCCATAACCTTTGACACCCTTACTAATCACGAACATATCAACCTCTGCTTTAAATATACTCAATGCTCGGCCTACACAGTCATCTGTGGCAATGAATTCCACAGATTCACCACCTCATCTCTGTTCTTATTACTTATGACTGTGTGGCCAAGTACAGATCCAATGCCATATTTAAGTTTGCTGATGGCACCATTGCCATTGGCCAAATCAAAGGTGGTGTCGAATCGGCATATAGGAAGGAGATTGAGAATCTCGCTGAGTGGTGTCATAACAACAATCTCTTACTCAATGTCAGCAAGACTTACTGACTTCAGGAGAAGGAAATCAGTGGACCATGAGCAGAACAGAGGTGGAGAAGGTCAGCAACTTTGAATTTCTCAGTGTTATTATCTCTGAAGACCTGTCCTGGGCCCAGCGCAGAAATATAATTAGGAAGAAAGCACAGCATGCCTCTACTTCCTTAGGAGTTTAAGATTCACAATGACACTGATAAACTTCTATGGATGTGTGCTGGAGAGTATACTGACTAGCTGCATCACAGCCTGGTATGGGAACGCCAGTGCCCTTGAACGGAAAATCCTACAAAATGTTGTGGATACAACCCAGTCCATCATAGGTAAAGCCCTCCCTACCATTGGGCGCATCTACATGAAACACTGTCACATGAAGGCAGCATCCATCGTCAGGGTCGCTCATCACCCAGGACATGCTCTCATCTCATTGCTGCCATCAGGAAGGTACAGGAGCCCCAGGACTCACACCA
The DNA here is from genome assembly GCF_048418815.1 of Hemitrygon akajei. Classification (NCBI taxonomy): domain Eukaryota; kingdom Metazoa; phylum Chordata; class Chondrichthyes; order Myliobatiformes; family Dasyatidae; genus Hemitrygon; species Hemitrygon akajei. Next base: position 25,442,084 of record NC_133154.1, read on the forward strand.
CCCAGGTGCCGGAACAGTTACTACCCCTCAATCATCAGGCTCTTGAACCAAAGGCAATAACTTCACCCAACTTCACTAACACCATCATTGATATGTTTCCACAATCAGTGGACTCACCTTCAAGGACTCTTCATCTCATATTCTCGATATTTATTGCTTAGTTATTTAATTGTTTGTTTGTTTATTTTGTATTGCATAGTTTGTTTTCCTTTGCACACTGGCTGTCTGCCCTCTTGAGTGTGGTCTTCCAGTGATTCCATAATGGCTATTAGAATTACTGAGTATGCCCACAAGAAAGCAAATCTCAGGGTTGTATATGGTGCCATGTATGTACTTCGATCATAAATCTATTTTGAACTTTCAACTTTTTGGAAGTTAAAGGGACATCCTTCTATTCTGAGACTACCCCCCCCCCCACCCCGATCCTAGACTCACCCACTATAGGAAACATCTTCCCAATGTCCATTCTATCTCAGCCTTTCAATATTCGCTAGGCTTCATGAGGTCCCCCTCACTCTTCTAAACTCCAATGAATAAAAGTCCAGAGCTATCAAACGCTCCTCATAGTTAACCCTTTCTTTCCCTGGAATGGTCTATCACTGCTCTTTGCCAATGTGCAGTCTATTCTCCTCAAAGTGTAAAATCCCCATTTTCCTTCTGTGTTGGCCCATAGATGTTATCAATATTCTTACTTCTATCTGTTCAAGATAGAGTCAAACCTTTTTTTCTAGCCATCACCAATTGGTTTTGAGAGGATGTGTGATGAAGCGCTGTTGCCTGTGATGGGACAGCCGTGCTAATTTTAGACAGTGTTAAATATTTCAGCCTAGTGACGATGACAAGTGACTAATATACTTCAAAGACAGCTACACTTATTATGCAGAAAAGAGGAATCTGATTTATGGGTCTTCTCAGCTGTGAAACTAATGTACAGGGCAGGTTATTCTTATTCTGTGGAAAGGTTTAGATACCCAAAGAAGTGTAGTTTCTCTCCTAGCTGTTAAGGTTTGAGTATAGTCTCTCTACCCCTGTTCTGCATGGGTGTATAGTTTCTCTACGTTTTTGCCCCCTGTCAGCCTTTGAAAACCTACCAAATATTGAAAGGCCTGGACAGAATGGGCAGGGAAGGATGATTCCTTCAGTGGGAGAGTCTAGGGCCAGAGGGCACAGCCTCAGAATACAAGGATGTCCTTTTAGAACAGAGATTAGGAGAAGTTTCTTTAGCCAGAGGGTGGGGAATCTGTGAAATTCATTGCCACAGAGGGTTATGGAGGTCAAGTCATTGGGTATCTTTAAAGTGGAGGTTGATTGGTTATTCATTTATAAGGGGTCAAAGGTTACAGGGAGAACGAGGGGAATTGGAGCTGAGAGGGAAAATAAATTAGCCATGAGAGAATGGTGGAGCTGACTCAAAGGGCTAAATGGCCTAATTCTGCTCCAATGTCTTAATGTCTTATGGTCTTATATGTGAATTGCTGATGAGGCCCTTACTCATTGTCCAACTCAAGGGTGGGAGTCGTTGGTGGATCATTTGCTGAATTGTGCAGCGGGTAGAGCCACTGTCTCACAGCGTGGGAGACCCAGCTTTAATCCTGACCCCCGCCGCTATCTGTTTGTACCTTCTCTCTGAGACTGTGTGGACTTCCCTTGGGTGATCCAGTTTCCTCTCACACATCAGAGATGTTGGTTGGTTAACTGGCCACTGTAACTTGCTCCCATGTGCGGGGATGTGGCAGAATCAGGAGGGGAATAATGAGAATGGTGGGAGCTTAAAAAATGGGATAATTTGTATTGGTGGTTGGTACAGACTTACTGGGCTGAGGGTTTGTTTCCATACCTAATCTCTCTATATATGTCATGAGTCCAGTGGGCCATGTGGCCAGCCATTGGGTGTCGATCTCCAAGGGTTCTAGAGACCATGTATTTACTAATTGTTGTCTTAACTGGAGTACTGGACTTTCTGTTTAATCTCGCCAAGTTCATTTTAGACTGACGTGGGGTTTCCACATACTGTGATTATCTAAAGTGGACTCCCAATCAGTGCTTAGCGTGGGGTCCTTGTGTTCACAGTGATTCATCTCGCGGTGCCATTTGGTCGAACCACCAATATTCTGTTGGAATTCCTACGTATAAACTTTTGTTTCTGTCTCTACATGGGAGTCTGTCATTCCTCCACACCTGGATTCAATCATTTGCCAGCTGACACAGTGACACTATGATAATATCACTCTGTTTCTAGCTGTTAGCTCATTTTGATGCAGCTATATTGAATATAGCAGTAATTTTTCAAGTCTAGGACACCTGTCTCATTGAAATGCAACTCCTGCAGATGCAGCAAATCCGAGACAAAAGCTGAAACCGCTATAAGTGCTCAGCAAATGCACAGCAGGTCAGACAGTATCCGTGTTGTTATTTCTGAGTAGTTACCTTTCGTTTTAGCCTTTCTAGGACTTGAGGAACTCAGCAGAGCAGGAAAGAATAAACACTCAACATTTCAGGCCAAGACCCTTCATTAGGATTAGAAAAGAAGGGGGCAAAAGCCAGATTGAGAAGGTGGGGGGGGGTGGAGAAGGAGGAGTAGAAGCTGATAGGTGATAAGTGAGGCCAAGTGACGTGGAAAGCAGGTGGGATGAAGTGAGAAGCTGGGAGGTGATAGGTGGAAGAGGTAAAAAGCTGAAGAAAAAGGACTCAGATAGGAGAGGACAAAGGATCATGGGAGAAAGAGAAGGGCAAGGGGAACCAAAGGGGAGTGATGGGCACGTGAGGGGAAGAGAAGGATGAGAAAAGAACCAGAATGGGGAAAGGAAGAGAGGGATGAAATTACCAAAAGTTATCAGAAGTTAGAGAAATCAGTATTCATGCTATTAGTTTGGAGGGTACTCAGATGGAATATGGGGTGTTGCTACTCCAGCCATGGCCACGAACCAACATATCAGAATAGGAAAGGGAGGTTGAAGTGAAATGGGTGGTCACAGGATGTCCGGCCTTTTCTAGCGGATGGAGTGAAGGCGCTGGACAAACCAATCTTTCACTATACGAAGGTACTGGGATTTGGTTTGGGGACTCAGCCTTCTTGCCCCTGATGGATCCCTACCAGGGGAGTGTAACCTTTCATTGTGCTGGGGGGAGGGTCTCTGATCCGGTTAATTATTGACGCACATGAACAATTAGTGGGCGTCAGAGCATGGTCTTTCCTTTCTGAATAAGACCACAGATTCTCTCTCACAATACGTTAATTCAGCAAAAAACATTTTATAGATCACTGCTAAATCGGTGGTCCTGTGGTACCGCAGTTAGTTCTGCCTCTTTGCTGTTCCAGACGAACGTTACCCCTGATGTAGCTAAGAGGCAGAGAACCTAAGGAGAGTTGGTGGGAATGAAAGAGCTGCAGAGGGAGACAGAGACACAAGACAGTAATAGGGCCTGATCAGATACACCTGTGGGGAGCAGGGCTCAGAGAAATACTGACGTAGACCAATACAGAGGGATACAGGCCATTCTGCCCAACAATCATGTCAACGATGCTAGTCCCAAATTCCTGCATTGGGTTCATATCCCTCCAAGCCCCACCCTAGCTGTGAGGGAATGGTGGAGTTGATCATTACAGAATGTTGCTCTAGTGCTTCCCATTCCCTCCCCTCTCCCCCTCACCCTTTTCCCAACTATGATTTCCCTCTCCCTGCCCCCTTCCCACTCAGTCCGTGATAGAGACCCATATCAGAATCAGATTTATCATCACTCATGTGTCATGAAATTTTTTTTTGCATCAGCAGCAGTACAGGCGATACATAAAGTTACCACAGCACTGTGTAAACGGGTTAAGCACCTTAGCTGGATATGTATATATGTGCCTCAGACTTTTGCCCAGTACTGTAGGAACAGAGTTAGGCCAATTGGCCAATCAAGTCTTTTAATGAGCCAATCAAGTGGCAGCAACTCAATGAATGAAAGCATGCCGACATGGTCAAGAGGTTCAGTCATTATTCAGACCAAACACCAGAATGGGGAAGAAATGTGATCTGAGTGACTTTGACTGTGGAATGATTGTTGGTGCCAGACAGGGTGGTTTGAGTATCTCAGAAACTGCTGATCTCCCGGGATTTTCACACACGACAGTCTTCAGAGTTTAGAGAGAATGGTGTGGAAACCAAAAACATCCAGCGAACAGCAGTTCTGTGGGCAAAAACGCCTTGTTATGACAGAGGTCGGATGAGAATGGCCAGACCAGTTCAAGCTGACCAGGAAGGTGACAGTAACTCATATAGCCACGCGTTACATCAGTGTTGTGCAGAAGAGCACCTCTGAATGCACAATATATTGAACCTATTGCAGCAGCCGAAGGCCATTTTATCAGTTACAGGAAGAACCAAATAAATTGGTCATTGAGTGTAGTCGGCCCTCCACAGCAAAACCCCACCCTGCCCTCACGACATCTCTGTTCCCAACTGGAGTTTAGATTCCTTATGCAACCATATCATCTCAGGCTGCCTGTGTTTGGAAAAGTAGGCTACCAATTTCAAAATGCTCGAAGCTGATTACGAACAGAGGCTCTGAATTTTGCTGGTGACAGTAGATAGGGTACCGGGTGGCAGTGGAGAGCAAGGAGATCAACCTCTGAATCCAACAGTCGCACAGCTGCTTCCTTGAGTGACTCTCTTCACAGGATTTGAGCTGGGAGTTTGCACTGAAGACCATATGACATAGGAGCAAAATTAGGCCATTCAGTCTATCGAGTCTGCTCTGCCATTCCAAAATGGCTGATTTATTGTCCCTCTCAACCCCATTCACTTTCCTTCTCCCTGTAACCTTGGACTAATCGAGAACTTGCCAACCTGTGCTTTAGATATACTGTACATATTGGGTATACCCAAGCAAATAAAAAGACCTTGGGGAAAAAAAGAGGAAAAGAAGTAGTGAGGTAGAGTTCATGGGTTTAGTGTCCATTGACGGCAGAGGGGAAGAAGCTGTTCCTGAATTGTTGACTGTGTGCCTCAGGCTTCTATGCCTCCTCCCCGATGGTAGCAATGAGATGAGGGTCTGTCCTAGGTGGTCCTTAACGATGGATGCCGCCTTTTTGAGGCATCACTCCTTGAAGATGTCCTGGATGCTGGGGAAGGATTGACAGGGAAGTGGGGGGATTAAATGGAATTCTGCTCCGCTGTCAGAACTGAAGTGTTTGTCAGGTATCTGACTGATTTCTGAAGGGAAATATGCCAAAAAAAAAAGTGTGTGAATGGCGCCTGTATCCATCCTGGAATTCTTCACCAGTGATTCATCCACAATCGTCACGGATCTCTCGCAAGGTCACGATGACATCTCTCAGCCAGCTGGTTGACACAGTGAATGTTTAGTCATTGTGCGTCAGGAGGTGTAAGAGGGAACCAGGCTACCTCACCAACCAAGGGCTGCTGGCAAGCTCTATCTATCAAACCTGCTTGCTCATGTCTGCAGTGATGCTGGTTCTGCAGCTAGGTTGCATTGTCCTCACTGTACAAGTTTTCCTGCACGTATGAACTCCCTTGTGGTGTCTGACCTCAAAGTTCACAACTAGTCTCAACAGTCCCTCTCCCCACACAGATGCTGCTCGACCAGCTGAGTTTCTCCAGCAGATTGTGTGTCACACCAGATTCCAGGATCTGTCTTCTCTCGCGTACACGTGACAGTCGGCTTGGGATCAGTGTAAAATGGGTCCTTGATGGTCAGCACAGACTCGATGGACGAGTTGCTGTGCTGTTTGGCTCTAGGGCTTTGGATTCTCCACTGCCTTGCCGCAGGTTCACCCGAACACTTTGCAGGTGTCACAGCGGGCACGATGCTCACATCTTCCCGGCGCTGTTTCTGGATGTAAGAGTTGCTCGGGGGTGACACAGCCACGAGGCCATCCCCTCCCAGATCCAAAGGAAGCGGATTCAATCCCAGCCTCCGACCTCTGTGTGGAATGTGCGTGTCCGCCCTGCGACCGCGTCGGTTTCCTCCCACATCCCAAGGACGTACGAGTTGGGGTCGGTAAGTTGTGGGCGTGCCACGTCAGTGCCGGAAGCCTGGCGACACTTGCTGGCTGCCCCCAGCACACCCTCACTGATTTGATTTGATGCATTAAATGTCCAGGCCCCCTGATGCACTGCAGCTTCGTTTTGAGTGAACACTCACACAATTGCTTAAATGGGTGTTAGGCCCAGTGACATCTAGTCAAAGTCAAATTTAAAGTAAATTTACTATCATATATGTTACCGTACACTACCTTGAGATTCATTTCTTGTGGGCATTCACAGGAAAATAAAGAAATACGACAGAATTTATGAAAAACTATACATAAACGAAGACTGACAAACAGCCAATGTGCAAACGAGGACAAAGTGTGCAAACTAAAAATAAATAATACTGAGAGCATGAGTTGTAGTGTCCTTGAAAGTGAGTCTGTAGTTAGTAGAACCAGTTAGGTTTGAGGTGAGTGAAGTTATCCATGTCGGTTCAGGAGCCTGATGGTTAAAGGAAAATAACTGTTCCTGAACCTGGTGGTGTGGGACCCAAGGCTCCTGTAACTCCTTCCTGATGTATTTTTCTACAGTCTATGACTTGAAATACTCTTTTCACAGTTTAATTCATGTATTGGAATCGAGGTCAGATCATTTTTCTGAATTGGCATGTGGTCAGTGTTCTACTTCGGACTGTTCTCTTTGGACAATATTGAAAAGTAGATTCATTAAGTTATAACACAGGCAGACTTCTGGATAAACTCAGCAGGTCAGGCAGCATCAATGGAGAGGAATAAGCAGACTTCATTTCGAGCCAAGAAGTTTCATCGGGACCTGATGTAGATGCTGTCTGACTTGCTGAGTTCTTGGAGGACCTTGTGTGAGTTGTTCAAGATTTTCAGCATTTGCAAAATCTCTTGGGTTTCTCTTTTTTGACTGGTTGGAGTAAATTAGACTAAATTAGTAAATTGGTTTAAAACATGATCTATAGATTATAGATGTGCTTACAAACAATTAATGGTAACAACATTAAACAATTGGGATGGATATTAGTTGTGCTGTATTCCAAGGAGCCAAGCCTTCTCCTGTTCACCCCCACTACAGCAATTATAGCACAACAAACCCTGTCTGTTCACCCCCACTGTTACACTACAAAACAATAAACCCTTTCCAAGTCAATCCCATTGTTAAACCACAATACACCACAATGAGGTTGCCACCCTTCTCATTTCCTTGCACTGTCTGATCGTAGTGCAGTCACTCAAATCCATCAAGTTCTGCTTTTCATGGAGGACAGCTGTGCATACCTTTATTTAATGTGGGGAGATCGATGCATAGGTGGTCCTTGCCAGGTTGGTGTCAGGGTCCAGTGACATGGAATTCAAGATGACTGGGGACCCTTCACTGCTCAACCTTCCATCCCCTTCACTGCCGTTGTGATGTGTCTTCATCTCCCACCAACTCCACTGTTGAGATCTTGGTTGGACCGCTCTTTGTCTCGAACCTCCCCCTTGACTTTACTCCCATGGGTTACCCCATCAGGAGCTAAGCACCAAACAGCTAAACTCCAGACAGCATTGCTCTGGGAACCTTGGGCGCCCACAAGCCTCTCCAACACAACAAAGTGACAATCCTCAGTGAAGATCACGCCACAGTGGATTGCCCCATTCCTATTCACTCTCTCTGCTATTATCACTGACATAAGTGTGTTGTTTTGTGGCAACAGCTCATTGCAAGACATTAAAAAATTATTATAAGTTACTAAAATAAGTATTATAAAAGCAACAAAGTGGGATCATGGGCTGTTCAGAAATCTGATGGCGAAGAGGAAGAAGCCGTTCTTAAAATGTTGCAAGTAGATCTTCAGGCTCCTCTACATCCTTTGCCAAAGATGAGTACAAGGTTGATGTGACAACACTTAACCAGCTGCTCTATCTTGCTTCTGTACACCTCCTTCCCGTCATCTGAAATTCTGCCAACAACAGTGCCGTCATTGGAGAATTTATAGATGGTGTTTGAGCCCTGCCCAGCCACACAGTCACGAGTGTAGAGAGAGCAGAGCAGTGGGCTAAGCACGTATCTTGAGCTGTGTCTGTGTTAATAGTCAGCAAGGAGCCAAACCATTTTATAGTCAATTGCCTCTTTTTTTTCAATTAACCCTGCCCCATCCTTACAGATTCCTGAGTGTCACAGAAAATACCAGCAGGCAGAAGTTTCCCCTCTCACGCTAACTACACAGCACTCTGCTGGGTGTTACCCACCCACTTTGAGTGAGGTTGGGTTTCTCGCCCAGTGCTGGCTTCAACTCTCCAGGACTGAGCAAATCATTAGGAACGATATTGTTGAACGGTGTCGATGGACAGATCAGTTAGCAACCAGACTGAGTGCTCTTTGTGTAATGTATCCAGGCTCCTATCTCAATGATTAGACGGTCTACGGCATCAGCATTTGGCAGGTTGCTATTTTTATCTTCAGTTTTGCCGAAGCCTTGATCCATCTTTAATCCTGATTACAGTGCGGTGTGTCTTTGCAAAGCGTACTTGTGTTTATCGAGATTGATTATTCCTCTCATAAATAAAACCCGCTGGGAGATTAATCTTGTCTGATACTAAAATCACTCATCGTCAGGACATTGATGACGCATTGAATATATCTATTATTTTCTCCAGCTTTGGGAAATTCAGTGTGCTCGGTGTTACACGTTGCAAAGTTTGAAATGACCCAATGGTGTCCAGAAATAGAACATAGAACACAACAGTACAGTGCAGGTCCTTTGGCCAATTGCATTATGCTGACCTTTTGACCTTCTCTAAGATCAAACAATCCCTTCTCTCCCACATAGCCCTCCATCTTTCTATCATCCATGTGTCTATTGAAGAACTTCTTAATGCCCCTAAACTCTCCTCCAATCACCTTAAAATTATGCCCCCAAGTACTAACCATTTCTGCTCTAAGAGCAAGTCACTGGACATCCACTCTACCTATGCCTCTTAACTTATACATCTCTATCAAGTCACCTTTCATCCTCCTTCGCTCCAAAGAGAAAAGACCTAGCTCGATCAACCTGTCCTCCTAGGACATGTTCTGTAATTCAGGTTGCATCCTGGTAAATCTTTTCTGCACGCTCTCTAAATCTTCCACACCCTTCCGATGTGGCGACCAGAACTGAACCCAAGTGTCATCTAACCAGGGTTTTTTAGAGCTGCAACATTATCTCATGGCTCTTGAACTCAATCCCCTGAAGGCCAATAAACCGTACACTTTCCTAATCACCCTATCAACTTGCACAGCAACTCCAAGATCCCTCTGTTTCTCCACACGGTTAAGAATTTTGCCTTTAACCCTGTAATCTGCCTTTGGATTTGACCTTTTAAAGTGATTCACTTCACTTTTCTTTGGATTGAACTCCATCTGCCACTTCCTGGCCCAGCTTGCATCTCGTCAATGTGGTGTTGTATGCCTTTTACGCTACCCACAGCACCGCCAGCCTTTGGGTCACAGGCAGACTCACAAACTCACTCCACTTCCTCATCCGTTCATTTATAAAAATTCACAAAGAGCAGGGGTTCCAGAACAGATTCCAGAACTGACCTCCAGGCAGAATACAGAATGCTCTAAGCACTCCCACCCTCTGCCTTCTGTGGGCAAGGCAGTTCTGAATCCAGAAGTCGAATGCATAGATCCAGGGTCTGAACGGAGAATCAACAGGTTTACAAGGACAAGGTGAACACGAGAAGAGGAAGGATGGGCTGACACTCAGTCAGAAGGAAGTCAGGAGACTTTTCGTCCACTGAGTGTGGAACTCAGTGAGTGAAATGGGCACTGATGTATTCATAAAATTGGTATTAAATATTTTAGAACAGAACACGTGCTGTAGTGTGAAACGAAAAGGGTTAGACAAGGCTTGTGTGAAGTGTTGACCAGTTTGACCAAATGGCCAGTTAAGGTGATGTGAAGTCAGTCCTGGGTCGACGCGCCATGCACAGTCTGAGTGCTACAACCTCTCCCCACCCACAAACCTGCTTCATCTCCGACTCTGTACCTCTCTTCAAAACGTTGCTTGCTATCTTAGAGTCCTAGAGCATTACAGCACAGATACGGGCACTTCGACCCACCTAGACCATGCCAACCAGGATGCCCACCCAACTAGTCCCAATTTCCTGCGTTCAGCCCATATCCCTCCAAAGCCTACCCTCCATGTCCCTATCCAAATGCTTCCCAGGATGGTGCTGGTGACATTCTGCCAGCAGCTCAGAAAAGTACTAGATTTACCTCATGACTATCATCAAAGCAATCCGTAACCTGTCATTTCAGAATAAAATGTGTACTTTTTTATTGCAATTTTACAATCTTGTGAGGGATTCAACAAACGTGACTCTCAGAAATGCAGGTACAGCCCCTTGAAGACAAAGGTCAGCCATCACTAGGCCAGACTTCAAGCCAGATTAAAGTGACGAGGCCCGGGAGTGGAAAACAAATTGGTGCTCGGACCCATCACTCCACGAAAGTGAGAAGATACCTGCCCCCAAGGATCGATTATTACTGGTTTAGGACCCTGTGTAATCCCCACACCCTGCTTAACAGGGTGCCTATTGACAATGCTGTGTCAACCTTTAATCTTGGGAGTGCTGGCCAAGTGACTGGCCTTCATCAAACCGTCACCCCTATCGCGTGCAAAGTCAACTGAGCAGGACGACTGGAACTTACAGCAGGAACTGCCTGGTGTTACCAAGAAATAGCTCCAGAAAGTTTTGAGAGGTGACTTGAAAAAGGCTTATAAGATGATAAAAGGCATGCTGTAGATCGAGTGGACAGCCAGAGTCTTCCACAGGGTGAAAATTGCTCATACAAGGGTTTTGGGAGGAAATAATAGGGTGGGGGGGAGGCTGTCAAAATTAAGCTTTTTACGCAGAGATTGGGGTGAGTGGAACACCCTACCAGGGCTGGTGGTAGAAGCAGATATATTAGGGATATTTAAGATGCCCTTAGATGGGCACACAGATGATGGAGAAATGGAGGGTTATATCGGAGGGAAGGGTTAGGCTGATTTTAGGATAGATTAAAAGGTCGGTACAACATTGTGGGCCGAAGGGCCTGTACTGTGCTGTACTGTTCTATGTTCTAAAAGGTCAGTGAGGGGCTGATGGAAATATGCAAATTAAATTGCAGTCACCAGATTTGATTGGTAGGGGAGTTACACAGCCATCTCCTCATTGGCTGGAAGAGCAGTGTTGTTAAACTCAGCCTTTCCCCGGTCATTAATACCCTTGTTTTCTCACACGCCCTTCGCGCAGGATCCTGGAGAAGCGTCAGAACGTCGGCGAGACCATCGAGCTGACGGAGGAGGGCCGCGCAGTCGGGGTGGCCGAGAAGCAGAAGCCCCTCTGGGATTGCACCTGCTTCGGCCTGCCCAAGCGCTACGTCATCGCCATCATGAGCGGCCTGGGGTTCTGCATCTCGTTCGGGATTCGCTGCAACCTGGGGGTAGCCATCGTCAGCATGGTCAACAACAAAACGGTCTACAGGGACGGGAAGCTGGTCATGGAGGTGAGGAGAATACCGGCACTCCCCCCAGGCCATCAGGCTGATCGACACCTCAATGCCTCCACCCTTTAACGCACCCACCAACACTACATCCATGTCAGACACCCCTCTCCAAAGCCCCTCAGCACCCTTCATCCCTCCTAAGCACGGCCACTTTACACTAACACTCCATGCCTCATATCTATACCGACAGTCACTGTCCTGCTGTGTTTCCACATGTCCTGCTGCTACCTAGAAGAGTTTCTCTTGCCAAGAGTCACTGTGACTTTATCATTTCCTGTCAGAGTCACCTTATGTACTGTACAGATACTCCTGCACCTCACATTACTGTAATCAATTTATGTATATAAACCAATCTTGTGTATATATAAATGGCCATACTCAAAGCTTCTTGCCCATTGTGTTTTATAAAATTGCTTTTATATTTATATTTGTTGTAGGTTTTATGCTTTTGGTGGCTTTTTATGCTGTGGTGGATCCAGAGTAATAATCATTTTGTTCCCCTAAACAGCCTTGAATCTTAAATCTTGATTCACATTCTGACAAGAAGTCACCCCTGCCTCTCTCCTTCCACCCTCCAAAAGTCAAAGTGAGAGGGGAAAAGTTTAAAGGGGACCTGTAATCTCTGCAGACCGTTGTGCATGAAAATCCCAGGAGATCAGCAGTTTCTGAGATACTCAAACCACCCCATCTGGCACCAACAGTCAAAGCCACTGAGATCACATTTTTCCCCATTCTGATGTTTGGACTGAACAACAACTGAATCCCTTGACCATGTCTGCATGTTTTTATACATGGGTCACTGCCACATGATTAGCTGATGTGATATTTGCATTAATGAGTAGGTGCACGGGTGTACCTAATAAATTGGCCACTAGGTGAATAAACACAGGACAAGGAGCCCTCAAACCTACTCCCCACCTCCCCCAATTCAATTCAACCAGGGTTAATCTGCCCCAGGCCTTCCCTCTTCTACTGTGCCAGTTCCCCACAACCCACAATTCCACAATCTTTCAAAAATGTTTCTGGCCCTTCTTTAAGCACCCCAGGATTGAGCGTCCTATATCTTGCGGGTTAGCGAGATCCAGAAGCTTCACTACTCCAAATGAATGGGAGATTACCTCATTCAGAGACAAAATGCTGAGACAGATTGACAGGGTGAATGTCAAGACAGTGGTTCCTGAAGGACTGGGATATTACCTTGAGCAATAGGAAAGATATTTTGAACTGTGATGAGAAGGAAATGCAGGTAGTGGTAAATCCCTGCACAGTCCCTTGGTCAGTCCAAATCTTTCCATCACAGCCCCACTGGTCAAAGGTCAGTGTGTAAACCTGCCTAACTAACCAGTCCCTCTTATCGATACTGATGATCACATCAGGAGGTCCCACACAAAATGCTGGAGGAACTCAGCAGATCAGGCAGTATCTATGGGAAAGATGTACAATCCACATTTCCTGTAATGTTTCTTGAAATGTCGACTCTACTCTTTTCCATAGATGTTGGCTGGCCTGCTGAGTTCCTCCAGCATTGTGTGCGTTCTGCTAGGATTTCCAGCATCTGCAGATTTTCTCTCATTTATGATCAGGATGTCACAAATGGGTTTGAAGAAGTCCAATTTACAGTGCAAAAGTCTTAGATAGCCTAGCTTTTTTATATGTTTTCTGATGGTACGGCCTCCACAGAGCCCTGATCTCATACTTTCTGGGATTACCTGGAGAGACTGAAGCAAGCGAGACAGCCAGTGTTTGCAGAAAGACTGTGGCAAGTTCTCCAAGATGCTTGGAATTAATCTACCAGCCAATTTTCTTATAAAACTGCACGACAGTGTACCAAAGAGAACTGATGCAGTTTCAAAGGCAAAAGGTGGTCACGCCAAAATGTTGATTTGATTTCAATTTTTACTGTTTACTGCTTTTTATAGTATTATTTTTGAAAGTTAGAAACTTTTCAATCAATAATTTTTGAAAGCATCTCTGCGTTACAGAATTTTTTTACAGGTGCCTAAGACTTTTGCACGGTGGTGTAATTAATGTTGGTTTTGATGGAGCGATGAAATGAGGGCCAGGACACCAAGAATTAAATTGTAAAATTGGATAGGTATATGGATAGGAAAGGAATGGACGGTTATGGGCTGAGTGCGGCCCAGTGGGACTAGGTGAGTGTAAGCGTCGGCACGGACTAGAAGGGCCGAGATGGCCTGTTTCCGTGCTGTAATTGTTATATGGTTATATGGTTATAAGAAGCCTTTCAGGTAGGGTTCTGGATCATCTGAGAGAGCAGATAAGGTTGGGGTGAACATCATAACCACTGACACAGCTGCAGTCCCTCAGTCCTGCACTGGAATGTCACATTTCGGTATCGGTAAGCAGGCCACAAACTCACAGCTTGTGCCACGGCGTGGGGTAACCGAGACACATCTGTCACATTGAGCAAAGGGGAAGGGCGCTGAATCACTCTGCCTTTTCTCTGCAGGAAGCCACATTTAACTGGGACCCGGAGACAGTGGGAATGATTCACGGATCCTTCTTCTGGGGGTACATCGTTACGCAGATCCCAGGCGGCTACATTGCACAGAAATTTGCTGCCAACAGGTAAGGGGTTTTCCCAGTGCACCCCAGCTTCTCGTGCTCAGGTGAGTAAGAGCGATTTCAACAACAACCCGTGAATGGTTGATAGAGGAGTAGGTCATCAGACTGTGCAACATTCAACAATTTCCAAATTGCCTTGCATCCAGTTCAAGGTAAGATTCCCCAGCAGTCACAGTGGTCTGTACTAATGGAGTCATATGGAGCAGTATTATCCCTTCAGATAATCCACATTTATATTATTAATGGTGTAACTGTCCAGTGTACAGTTTGTAATGCACCCATGTTTGTTGACAAAGCAAAGCTAGATTGAAATTAATTGTGAAGAGAATGCAAATGATCTGGAAAGAGTAAGTGACTGGGTCTGAAGGTTACGGACAGAGTGCAATGTGGAAAGTTGCTTGTTCATTGCAGAGAACAGCATTTTAAACAGTGAGTGTTTGTGCACTAGTGCTTGGGCAGTGCTGGTAAACGTAGCACGGGAAGCTAACCCCGCAGTCAGCTCAGAAAGTTCACAATCGCGAGGAGATCAAAGTGCAAAAGAACAAGTCTTGGGGGTATCTGAGCGGTGAGGCAGCTGCTGAAACTCGGTGTTCAGTTGAAGGGTAGCTGGACAAGAGGAGCACTTGTCCACGATGTGCTGACAGTTGCAACCTCCATTCTGCTGATCAGCTCTACCAAGATTTCTTCGCGAAAGACTTCAGGCGAGTGAGTCCAGAGTCGTTGGCTCCAGAAGGGGAAGAGGAAAAGAAAACGAAAGTTGCTTGTCTGAAGTGACAGCCAGTAAGCCAGATGTTTGTAAAGCAGGCAGTGAAATGGAGGCAGACACTGGCTCTCTTCGACTTTATCTGGTGCTCCCAGTGCAGTCTCCTCTACATCGGTGAGACCTGATAAAGACTGGGGACTGCTTCATGAAGCACGTTCGCTCTGCCCACCACCAAAAGCAGGATCTCTCAGGATCACCCATTTCTATTTGACTTCCTGTTCCATTTCTAACACACTCAGGATGGAGGAGCAACACTTCATATTCCATTTGGGTAGCCATCAACCTGATGGCAGGAGCATCAATTTCTCTATCTTCTGGAAATTTTTTCCTTGTCCCTTTCTCTCTTTTTCCATTCCCCATTCTGGTCTCTTTCTACTCCTTTTCTCCTCCTCATCTGCCTATCACCTTCCTCTGGTTCCTCCTCTTCCATGATCCACCCTCCACTCCTATCAGAGTCCTCCTTCTTCACCTCTTTACCTCTTCCACCTATCACCTCCCAGCTTCTTACTTCATAACCCTTCCCCCAGCTGCTCAACTTCCCCCCCCCCCTTACCTGGTCTCCCCCTTCACTTGCCAGCTTGTACCCAATCCCCTCCCTAAACCTCCTTATTCTGGCTCTCCCCTTCCTTTCTAGTACTGACGAGGGACTCAGACCAAAGCATTGATTGTTCATCACCCTCCGTAGACGCTGCCTGAGTCTTTTGAAGAAGTTACCAGGTAAACAGATGAAGGCAAGGCAGTGGATGTTGTCTACGTGGAACTTTGACAAGGTCCCGAGTGGGAGGTTGGTCAAGAAGGTTCAGTAGCTTGGCATCCAAGCTGAGGTAGTAAAGTGAATTAGGCATTGGCTTTGTAGAAGAATCCAGGTGGTAGATGGTTGCCTCTCTGACTGGAGGCCTGTGACTAGTTGGGTGACGCAGGGTCTGTTTTGTTTGTCATCTGTATCAAAAATCTGGATGATATTGTGATAAACTGGATCAGCAAATGTGCAAATGACACCGAGAATGGAGACGTAGTGGACAGCAAGCAAGGCTATCAGGGCTTGCAACACGATCTGGACCAGCTGGGAAAAAAATGGGCTGAAAAATGGCAGATGGGATTTAACGCAGACAAGTGAGAGGTGTTGTATTTCGTAGAACCTACCATGGTAGGTCTTACACTGTGAGCAGTAGGGCACCGAGGAGTGCGGTGGAACGGAGGGATCAGGGAATACAGATCCATAATTCCTTGAGAGTGGTGTCACAGGTCATAAAGAAAGCTTCCGGCACATTGGCCTTAATAAATATTGAGTACAGGAGTTGGGATGTTACGTTGAAATTGTTTCAGATGTTGATGAGGCCTAATTTGGAGTATTGTGTGCTGTTTTAGTCACCTACCTACAGGACAGATGTAAGTAAGATTGAAAGAGTGCAGAGATCATTTACAATGATGTTTCCAGTATGAGGACCTGAGTTATAGGAAGAGAATTAATATATTAGGACTTTCTTCCCTGGACTTAGAAGATTGAGAGGCAATTTGATGGAGGTATATAAAATTGTGAAGGGTTTGGATAGGGTAAGTGCTTTGTTCACTGAGGTTGGGTGAGACTAGAGATCATGGTGTTAAGGTTGAAAGTTGAAATATTTAAGGGGAACATGATGGGGAATGTCTTCACTCAGAGTATGTAGAATGAGCTGCCAGCACCAGTGATAGATAGATAGATAGATAGATAGATAGATAGATAGATAGATAGATAGATAGATAGATAGATACTTTATTCATCCCCATGGGGAAATTCAACATTTTTTCCAATGTCCCATACACTTGTTGTAGCAAAAACTCATTACATACAATACTTAACTCAGTAATAATATGATATGCATCTAAATCACTAACTCAAAAAGCATTAATAATAGCTTTAAAAAAGTTCTTAAGTCCTGGCAGTTGAATTGTAAAGCCTAATGGCATTGGGGAGTATTGACCTCTTCATCCTGTCTGAGGAGCATTGCATCGACAGTAACCTGTCGCTGAAACTGCTTCTCTGTCTCTGGATGGTGCTATGTAGAGGATGTTCAGGGTTTTCCATAATTGACCGTAGCCTACTCAGCGCCCTTCGCTCAGTTACCGATGTTAAACTCTCCAGTACTTTGCCCACGACAGAGCCCGCCTATCAGCTTATTAAGACGTGAGGCGTCCTTCTTCTTAATGCTTCCTCCCCAACACGCCACCACAAAGAAGAGGGCGCTCTCAACAACTGACCTATAGAACATCTTCAGCATCTCACTGCAGACATTGAATGACGCCAACCTTCTAAGGAAGTACAGTCGACTCTGTGCCTTCCTGCACAAGGCATCTGTGTTGGCAGTCCAGTCTAGCTTCTCGTCCAACTGTACTCCCAGATACTTGTAGGTCTTAACCTGCTCCACACATTCTCCATTAATGATCACTGGCTCCATATGAGGCCTAGATCTCCTAAAGTCCACCACCATCTCCTTGGTCTTGTGATGGATTTGGGCTTGACTTCAACATTAATCTGCCTAGCCCCATTGACCGGCACCTGGACCATAGCTCTCCATACCTCTCAGATTAATGGTTTGTCACATACTAGATGGGCTGAGTGGCCTGTTTCTGGTCTGTGGTGTTCTATGACTCTATGACTTGCTATGTTCCTCCAGCATTTTGTGCGTAGGTTGCTCTGTTTAGTTTTTGCATTTTAAATTTTTTTTCTAAAATATTTATACTCCAGCTCCCTGTCGACGGTTGTCATGGAAACCTGAGTGATGATTCCAAGCTTGCTCTGTACTCCTGGGTTTGATAGATTCTGGAAGGGTGTGGTAGGTACAGGAAGATATGAAGCCACCGCTGGGTTTGATAACAAAGATGAGAGTTGTCGTGTTCAGCTCCAGTATAAGCCAGTCCAGATCGGTGATGTTAAGGTGATGGAGTATGGGATGGAAAGAACAGAAACAGAGCTCATAACAATGAAAAGATCATTCCACATGGAATGTCATGAGCCAGCTCTGCTTGATTAGTGAAGCCAATTGGGAGAAGGTGGTTGAAAGGGATAATAAATCAAACATGATTGAATGGTGGAGAAGACTCAATGGGCCAAATGGCCTATTTCTGCTCCTGCGTCTTACAATCTTATGGTCTAACTCTAATCACTCCATGCCTTTGTGCCTGCCTATCTCTACAATCTCCTTCAACCATACAACCCTCCCAGATCCCTCCCAATTCTGGCCTTGTGATCATCGCCATCTTTCAAATCTTCAGGTCCACTGTAAATAAACTTATCCCCTTCCTCCATATACTTTCCTCCAATCACCTTAAAATTATGTACCCTCTTATTAGTGATTTCCACCTTAGGGAAAAGTCTCTGGCTGTCCACTTGATCTATGTCTTGTATGCCTCTATCGAGTAACCTCTCATCCTTCTTCGTTCCAAAGAGAAAAGCTCACTCAGACTATCGTCATAAGCCATGCTCTCTAATCCAGGCAGCATACTGATAAATCTCCTCTGCGCCCTCTCTAATGCTTCCACATCCTTCCTATAATTAAGTTCAAAAGTTCAAAGTAAATTTATTATCAAAGTACATATACGTCACCATAGGCAACCCTGAGATTTGTTTTCTCGCTGGCATACACAGTAAATCCAAAACACGAAACAGAATCAGTGAAAGGCCAACAGAACAGACAACCAACCAAGTGAAAAAGACAACAAACTGTGCAAATACAAATGAATATAATAATAATATTATTCGAGGTGAATGCGGAAGGTAGGCGCCAACTACTTGCTTTTTGATCTCTGGTGGGATCACTCTGCTACGGACAGGGGAGACTGATTTTTGATCGCTAATGGGATTGCTCTGCTATGGAGAGAGGGGATTCCATTTTGATTGCTGGTGGGATCACTCTGCTGCAGAGGGGGGAGAGTGCCTTTTGATCATTGGTAGGATCACTCTGCTACAGAAGGGGGAGAGTGCCTTTTGATCAATGGTGGGTTCACTCTGTGGAGAGGGAAAGGCCTGCATCTGAGCCCGGAAAACGTTACCTAGGCTTTCTGCGTTTTGAATATGGACTTGGACTGCGGACTTTTAATTTTTTTAAATATTCTGTGTTCTTCACCTGATCTTTCTAATTTTTTGTGTATGGAGCGAGGCGGAGTTGGGGGTCAACATACCTTGTTCCATTTTTGATTTTTTTTTGTGCAGGGAGGAGGGATTTGGGGGTTAATGATCGTGTTGCTGTTCTTTTCTTCCTTGGTTTCGTGGCTATCTGGAGAAGAATTTCAGAGCTATCTACTTTGATAATAAATGAACCTTTGAACCTTTATTTTGAATCTTTGAATAATCGTCATAATAAATAAATAAGCAATAAATATTGAGTACAAGAAATGAAAAGTCCTGTGCTGTCTCTTCCTACAACTCTGCCAGACTCTTGGACTAAGTTGCTAAAGAAGCATTCAAATTTATGTTCAAAATTCAAAGTTCGAAGTTCAAAGTAAATTTATTATCAAAATATATATGTACTAACCAAGGAAAAAGTTTCTGGCCATCCATTTTAATCTATGCCTTATCTTCTTGTAAACCTCTGTCATATAACATCTAATCCTCCTCCGCTCCAAAGAGAAAACCCATAAGACATTGAAGCTAGAATGTGGCCATTGGGTCTGCTCTGCCATTCCAACATGGTTGGTTTATTATCCCCCTCAACCCCATTTTCCTGCCTTCTTCCCGTAACCTTTGATGCCCTGACTTGCTCAATCTATCCTAAAATAGATTGGGAGCTAGGGCTTTACTCTTTGGAGAGAAGGAGGATGAGAGGAGACATGATAGAGGTGTACAAGATGTTAAGAGGAACAGATAGAGTGGACAGCCAGCGCCTCTCACCCAGGGCACCACTGCTCAATACAAGAGGACGTGGCTTTAAGGTAAGGGGAGGGAAGTTCAAGGGGGATATTAGAGGAAGGTTTTTCACTCAGAGAGTGGTTGGTGCGTGGAATGCATTGCCTGAGTCAGTGGTGGAGGCAGAGACACTAGTGAAGTTTAAGAGACTACTAGACAGGTATATGGAGGAATTTAAGGTGGGGGGGGTTATATGGGAGGCAGGGTTTGAGGGTCGGCACAACATTGTGGGCCAAAGGGCCTGTAATGTGCTGTACTATTCTATGTTCTATCCTTGTAAGACATGCTCTCTAGCCCAGGCAGCATCTCGGTAAATCTCCTTTGAACCCTCTCTAAAATGGCGTGAGCGGTGTAGATGGTCAGTAAGGACTCGGTGGGCTGGAGGAGCTGTCCCCATGATGAATCTCCCTAATCAAGGAAATATAGGTCCCCTCCCCAGAGACGGAGCTCACGTCATCAGAGCCAAGGAAAGATAAACGTCACTCTGATCTTCCCTTTCCTTTGGAGAGACAGAATTGCATATTAAACAAGCGATTAAATATTTCATTGAGGTAGGATATCCAGCTGGGAGGCTGACGTTAAGATTATTTAACAGTTCCTGAAACCTCGTGCCTAGCAGTTGGCACCTTGCCCAGACATGGAGTGCACCAGCTGCCAGACTTTCAGACCATCTGATAATTTATTCTTCTTTTCCCAAATCTTTGCTTTCTGCTGTGTGTGTGTGTGTGCTTTCCGCTCCTCAGAGCTGAGTGCTGGTAAAAGGTTTAGAGTCTTCGCTGTTCAGCTGCATCCACAACTCTCAGAAATGTACTTCCTTCCTCAGTAGGTCAGGCAGCATCTATGGAGGGGAATAAACAGTCAATGTTTCAGGCCCAGACCTTTCATCAAGGGTATCGGCCTGAACCGTCGACTGTTTATTCCTTTCCGTGGACGCTGCCTGACCTGCAGAGTTCCTCCATGCGCATTGCTTAAGATTTCCAGCATCTGCAGAATCTCTCGTGTTTAGTATTTGCTTCCTCGTTGAATACCCCAGTGACCCAGCTTCGCAATACAATGTAGAACACAGAACAGAACAGAACAGCACAGGAACAGGCCCTTTGGCCCACAATGTCTGTGCCAAACACCATGCCCAATTAAACTAAATCACTTCAGCCTGCAAATGACCATATGCCTCCATTCCCCGCGTATTCATCTGCCTACATAAAGTCCTTTTAGTCAAGTCAAGTCACTTATTATTGTTATTTCGACCATAACTGCTGGTACAGTACACAGTAAAAATGAGACGTTTTTTAGGACCATGGTGCTACATGAAACAATACAAAAACTACACTGAACTACGTAAAAACAACACAGAAAAAAAACTACACTAGACTACAGACCTACCCAGGACTGCATAAAGTGCACAAAAACAGTGCAGGCATTACGATAAATAATAAACAAGACAATAGGCACAGTAGAGGGCAGTAAGTTGGTGTCAGTCCAGACTCCGGGTATTAAGGAGTCTGATGGCTTGGGGGAAGAAACTGTTACATAGTCTGGTCGTGAGAGCCCAAATGCTTCGGTAAACCCCACTATCACGTCTGCTTTCAGTTTCAGACTCATTCATTTACTACTAGTACATCAAAACATACAGTGAAATGGCTCTTTTGCATTAACAACCAACACAAGCTGAGGGTGGGAATCAGAATCAGATTTAAAATCACCAGCATATGTCCCAGAGTTTGTTAGCTTTGCAACAGCAATACAATGCGATATATAATATAGGGGGGGGGGAAACTGTGATTTACCGCAAGTCTATATAGTAGATAGTTAAACCAAATAAGTAGTGCAGAAATAAAAGTGCAAAAGTAGTGAGGTGGTGTTCATGGGTTCAATGTCCATTCAGAAGTCAGATGGCAGAGAGGAAGAAGCTGCTCCTGAATCATTGGGTGTGTTGGGAAGCAGCCTGCGAGTGTTGCCACCCATTCTGGCACTGACATGGTATGCCCCAAACAATAATAGAACACAACAAGGGACAAAACAACAACAGCAAAACAAGCTCCTTTCTTCCCTCCCAACGGCTCACATGCTCAATCCAGGTCAGGCCCTCTCCAGCCTCCGATGAAGTTGTGGATTCAGCCTTCTCTAGTGGATTCAGGGCTCGGCCGTCAGGCCTCAACCTCCGGACTTCTGATCGACCTGCGGGCTTCGATCTTCGGTGTCGGCTCAGGACTCGCCAATACAAATCTGGGTCAGAGAATTCCACCCTCTGCAAGGAGTTCATACAGACCTCAGTTTAAATGGCCATTCCCTGATGTGGTAATAATGTCCCCTCGTTCAAGATTCTTGCATGGCTGGAAACATCTCCCCATCCACCCTTCCTTGCCCCTCAAGATCTTATCTGCTCCAATAAGATCATTCCCTGTTCTTCCAAACTCCAAGGAATAAAGAGAAGTAATTTCCTAAGATGCTCATGTTAGGACACTCAGGAATCCTGGGATTTCACAGGAAAAAGAATCTCCTGTATCTGGATTGACTCAGGGAACTAAGGAAGTGGCCCAATTCTCTATGTTCAAAGTTCAAAGTAAGCTTTTTATCAAAGTTACTGTGCAAAGGTCTTAGGCGCATATATATATATAACCTGGGGGCCTAAAACTTTTGCACAGTACTGTATTGCCAATGTGGAGCAGAGAATGAGTTTGTAAATCTGACGGGAGCAAAGGAAGTTGGAAATGGCAAGGTTGGAGTGCCAGAAGAGGGGTATGGGACAAGTGGAATGGGGGATGACATGGGTACAGACACACCCAGCCTTGAGACATCATTTGATTCCAAACAAATGGTTTATTGATCATTACAGAATATCCCTCTGGAGCTTCCCACCCCCTTTCCCTTTTCCCAGCCATGATGTCCTCTCCCTGCCCCCTTCCCACTCTCAAACTACAATAGAGACCCATATCAGAATCAGTTTTATCATCACTCACATGTGTCATGACATTTGTTATTTCTGCGACAGCAGTACAGCGCAACACATAAAATTACTACAGTCCTGTGCAAAAGTCTTGGGCACCCTAGTTATATATGTGCTTAAGATTTGCACAGTATTGTATGCGTACGTCACCATATGTTACCCTGAGATTCATTTTAGAACACTACAGCACAGTACAGGCCCTTCAGCCCTCCATGTTGTGCCGACCCATATAATCCTTAAAAAAAAGTACTAAACCCACATTGCCCCATAACCCTCCATTTTTCTTTCATCCATGTGCCTGTCCAAGAGGCTCTTAAATACCCCTAATGTTTTAGCCTCCACCACCATCCCTGGCAAGTCATTCCAGGCACTCACAAACCTCTGTGTAAAAAACTTACCCCTGATGTCTCCCCTAAATTTCCCTCCTTTAATTTTGTACATATGCCCTCTGGTCTTTGCTATTGGTGCCCTTGGAAACAGGTACTGACTATCCATCCTATCTATGCCTCTCATAATCTTGCAGACCTCTATCAAGTCCCCTCTCATTCTTCTACGCTCCAAAGAGAAAAGTCCCAGCTCTGCTAACCTTGCTTCATATGACTTGTTCTCCAACCCAGGCAACATCCTGGTAAATCTCCTCTGCACCCCCTCCATAGCTTCCACATCCTTCCCATAAAGAGGTGACCAGAATTGAACACAATAAATTTTCTTGGAGGCATTCACAGTAGAACAAGAACGACTGAACTGATTAAAACAACCTTTCAAGGACTCGATGACTCATATTCTCAGTGTTACTCCCCATGGAGCCTTTGACTGTGGCCATGCGTGATTCTAGATCTCGTTCACCTCCACTTTCCAACAAGCTGAGACAACGTAAATGAAGAGGCATGTGGAGCAGCTCCAGTCCTGCTTACATTGTGAGCCAGGAGCCGAAGTGTTAACCATCACCTTGGGCGTGTGGTAGAGTCTGTGACGCGTGTGGGTTATTTCTAGAGCAATTAGCAACATTCCTTCGAATGTCTGCACTGAAACCTAGAGCATGCAAGGAGCCTTGCAAGTGATTCTCCCACCTTCGGGAATTAATTAAAATGTGGAACAGGAGATGTTTCTATTCCTGTATCTTACACTGGTTCAAGGTGGAA